>NW_019944631.1:38787-52306 GCF_002910315.2 Salvelinus sp. IW2-2015
ATTACCTAGAAAACTGCACTATCCACCCGATCCTCCGACTTCGCGATTGCATCTACAAAATAGCTTCCAAATACTCTACTCAGCAAACTGGATGCAAGTTTATCACAGGTGCCATCCGTGTTACTAAAGCACCTTATAACGACCCACCATGCCGCTACATGTTCCCCGCATGGCCTCGCGGCCCTCGCTACAAGTTCTCTCAGAACCCACTGGCTCCAGGTCATCCAGGTCATCCAGGTCATTCACAAGGCTTATGCTAGTAAGTGCCGCCTTACCTCAGTTCAACTGGTCACGATGGCTACACCACCCGTAGCACGCGCGCTCCAGCAGGTGTATCTCACTGATCACCCTAAAGCCAAAAACCTTCATTGGGAACGCCTTTCCTTCCAGGTTTCTGTGCCTGCGCGGCTGGAACGAAATTGCCCAAAATCTCTGAAGTTGGAACTTTTTCTCCCCAACAACTTTAAACATTCTGCTATCTAGAGCAGCTTAACCGATCGCTGCAGCATGTACAAATCCATCCGGTATATAGCCCCACCCAACTTCCTACCTCACCCCCCTACTGCTTTATTTATTTACTTTCTGCTCTTTTGCCACCAGATCTTCTATGCACCATGATATCTGATGATTTATCATCCAGTGTTAATCTGCTAATTCAATTATTCGATTTATTGCCTACCTCATGCACTTTTGCCCACCTATGTATTAGTTCCTCTTTTTTTCTACCATGTTATTGACTTGTATTGTTTACTCCATGTGTAATCTGTGTTGTTGTCTGTTCACACTGGCTATGCTTATATCTTGGCCAGTGCGCAGTTGAAATGAGAACTTGTTTCAACTAAGCCTAACACTGGTTAAACTAAGGTGGAAATAAAAATAATAATAAAAAATAAGGGTGGTAGGAAAGATTGTCCAGTCAGGATAAAGTCTGAGAGTGAAGCTGGAATTGCGGCTGTTTCTTCAGAGAAAATTACATAAAAATGTCCCTTAAACGCTGAGTACCAAATGACGGTGTCCTTTTAATAAGCCGGCAATGTCACACCATTCATTTTAACACCCGTTTCTCAAATAAATTGTATTTACACGGACCATTGAATTACCATGGAATTGTTCAAAAGGTTTAATGTTCGATTTTTTACGATAAAATAATTAGTAATGCTAGAAAAAATTATACCAATCATCAATTGTTATCACCAAGTAGAAACTGCTAGCCACTGGCTGCTTTACTGCTGAGTACTGCTAGTACTAACTGGCAAGCACAGAAAAAGTCAACAACATTCAGGAGTTACAGAACCATAAGGATGTTGGACTTGATCGCGCCTCTACGTGAGGCGAAAGTAAGAAACTGACCAAACGCAGCACAAGAGGGAGAATAATTAGTAGAAGAAAAAGTTGTTTTATTTAATTGAGGCATGACTAAGACCAAAAAATGTACCAGTGTATCTAAACTATTATGAGCAGAAAATGAAGAATTGATTAGCATTAAGAATCTGGGGCAGGCAGGTTTGCCTAGTGGTTAGAGCAGTTTGGACAGTAACCGAAAGGTGCAAATCGAATCCCCGAACTGAACAAGCGTACAAAATCGGTCGTTCTGGCCACTGAACAAGGCAGTTAACCACACTGTTCCTAGGCCATCATTGAAAATAAGAGATTTGTTCTTAACTGCACTTGCCTAGTTTAATAAGGTAAAAATTGCAAATAATAATAATAATTTGAACGTCTGTCTCAATAGAAGCCTGTCTCAAAATAGGAAGGAACTGTCGTTAAATAAGCTCATGTTACTGTTCAGTGTTTCAACCCAAATAAAAGCGCTGGGTTAATGTTTAAGTTTTATATAGTGAGAAATTCGTAGAGAGACCACCTATTTGGACCACTGGAATCCGAGCAAATGGGAAGTATGGGACAAATGCTCCCAGGTTAGATGAATACATACAATCCCATCAATATCGGACACAAGCAGTTGTCAACTACTGTTGCTTTACGGACAGACACTAAATGCAAACAAATGACACAAGAACAACTGCTGGACACTACTAAACTCTGTTGCATGCAGCCCATAGAACAGTATGTCCCCTTAGAAAGGCTGCATTAACAGTACACGCTGACCTAACACGGCATGAGGAATCTCTCCAAGATGACGCGTCCTGAAATCTACATTGAAACTTGACTATGTAAGAAACACCTTGCAAGACAAACCACTTGCACGGTACGCAAATGCAGGGAACCTCGTCCAGACGATCTACCGTGGATCCAAGTGAATTAACAGCCAATCTGTTCGCTCCCTCCATGGGCTAGATCCTCCAGCAAATACAATATCGCTTTGTGCTTCCCGCGTCTGAGCCCGGTGCAATACATGAAGCAGAATCACCACCATATTCAGTCAGGTACTACAACACAACACACACCACACACACCACACACACACACACCCACACACACACACACCCACACACACACACACACACACACACACAACACACACACACACCCACACACACAAACACACCGCTGATAGATTACGGAGGTTGGCATGTGTGTGTGCATATAGCCAATGTGGGTGTGTAGCGCCGTGCAGTTGTTCAATTGAACAGAGAAATGGCTAGAGATGAATTGGTGACTGTGCTTCATCACTCAGGACTGCGTCACGGTCTGTGTGATGTCTGTGTCCTGTTAGTGGCAAATTAAGAGAAATACGGTCATAATCACTGTACACGTTCCCCCTATCTTGCTGTATCAGGCAACTCCATTCATGGAAGTACAGCGAACGGATGTGAGTATAGTCCCTCCTCTCTGCAGGTGTGTAACTTCACGTGTTTTCTGTTGTATGGGAGTATAGTCTCTTTCTCTCTGCAGGTAGTGTGCTCACGATGTTTCTGTTGTATGTGAGTATATCTCTTCCTCTCTTGCGTGTGTGCTCACGTGTTTCTTGTGTGTATGTGGTATAGTCTCTTCTCCTTCGCAGTGGGTGCTCACGTGTTGCTGTGTGTATGTCGATGGCGGCATGTTCTCTGCGTCTGGTGTGATGTGTGTGTGTGTGGGTGTGTGTGTGTGTTGTCGTTGGTGTGTGTGTGTGTGTGTGTCATTGTGTGTGTGTGTTGTTGTGGTGTGATGTGTGTGTGTGTGGTGTGTGTGGTTCGTGTGCATGTTAGATGGACTATGACTTCCTCAAGACATCACGTTTTGTTATAACTTTCTTAATAGGCCTTGCAGTGGCAGTATTGAGTAGCTTGGATAAAAGGTGCCCAGAAGTTAAACTGCCTGCTCCTCAGTCCCAGTGCTATATATGCATATTTATTATTAGTATATTGGAATAGAAACACTCGTCTGAAGTTTCGACAAACTGTTTGAATTATGTCTTGTGAGGATAACATAACTCATATGCAGGCAAACTGAGAAAAAATCCAAACAGGAAGTCAGGGAATTCTAGGTTTGTAGTTTTTCAACACAGCCCTATTGAACACACAGGGGGATATCGATGAAGTTTTGCACTTCCTACGACTTCCACTAGACCTACTGTCAAACAGTCTAGTAGAACAAACCTTGGATTGAATGCCTCTACGTTGAAAGTGGGGCACCGAAGAGACAGGAATGAGTGGCAGCTCTATAGCCATGAGACCTGGCCTAGCTCAGAGGACCATAGCAGACAATTCACTGAGAACAGAGCGAAGAGCGTACTTATTTTGTCACGCATCGCAACCTGAAGATCAATTATGTAATTCTCTGTGGAACGTTACTGAGATTTATGTTATAAAAAACATTCTAAAGAAATTGATTCAATAACATCGTTTAACATGTTTCTACTGACTGTTACGGAACTTGGAACATTTCGTCAGCTTTAGTGAACGCGCTTATCTGGCTTTGGATTTGTTTACCAAACAAACAGCTACAAAAATAGCTATGTTGTGAACAGTAAATGCTATGAACATTTACCGAACCAAAAACAGCATTTCGTGGTAGAAGGAAGTCCTCAGCGTGACATTCTGACGAAGATCAGCAAGTAAGTGAAAGAATGCTTTTTTATGAGTTTGGTTGAACTGCACAATTTGGTGAGGTAACTGTTATGGCTTCCTTTTGTGGCTTGAACGCTTTCTCAGGAGAATAGGAATATTGTGCCTTTTGCCGTGAAGCTTTGGAATTGACACAGCAGGGCTGCAGAAGAACAAGTGTATCTTTAACTTCTATGTAAAACATGTATCTTTCATCAAAGTTTATATGGATGCAGTATTATGTTATTTGATGTGGACTCTCTGCCAATTTCTCTGGATATTTATGGAGGCCATTTCAACATGGCGCCCAAGGTAAACTGAGGTTTTATGGATATAATATTAACTTTATCGAACAAAACATAATATGTATTGTTATGTAACATGAAAGTACCTATAGTGATCTGATGAACATCAAAGCGTTAGTGATTCATTTTATTCTCTATTTCTGCTTTTGTGACTCCTGTCTTATGGACATGGGAAAAAATGGACTGTGATTTAGGCTGTGATTAGGAGCAGTGACCTAACATATCGTTTGTGGGTGCTTTCGCTGAAAAGCCTATTTGAACGAGAACGCTTGGGGGGATTAAAACGAAGATTACCATTTAAAATGCGTAAAAATACCATTTGAGGAATTTTAATTTTGAAGATTTCCTGTTGTTTGAACTTTGGCGCCCGTGCACTTCACCTGGCTGTTGTCATAATCAATCGTTAACGGATTGCACATAAGAGACTAAAAGCTGACTCACTGCATTGCGTCTGCAGGTGAAAGAGATGCAGCCGATGCGTAGACCTCTGCTGTGTTTACGCGTGTCGTCCGTTAGGACTGGGATTAACTCAGCACTAATGATGACACTTACTAACGACAGATTTATGTAATCGGACGGAAGGGGATACACTCACACAACACACAGCGCAACACACAGCTACCACCAGGGGCCTTAGACGAGGTGAGCAAGGCAGCTCACTAGGCACTCTGTGTCTATCTGGACCTGATGCCTAACCAACAGCACCTGCAAGGAAAAGAAGGAGGGAGGACTGTGGGAAAGAGGAGAGGGAGAAGGAGAGGGGAGACGTGAAAGAGGAGAGGAGAGAAGAGGAGAGAGGAGAGGAAGAGAGGAGAGGAGAACGGTGAGAAGAGGAGAGGAGACGTGAGAAGAAGAGAGAGGGAGGAGAGGAGAGGGAGACGTGAGAAGAGGAGAGCGTGAGAAGAGAGAGGAGAAGAGAGGGAAGGAGAGGAGAGGGAGAAGAGGAGAGAGGGAGAGAGAAGGGAGAGGGAGAAAAGAAGAAGGAGACGAGAAGGAGGGGAGACGGGAGAAGAGGAGGAGAAGAGGGAGAGGGGAGGAGAGAGAGAGGGAGAGGAGAGGGAGACGGAGAAGGGAGACGGGAGGGGAGAGGAGGGAAGGGAGAAGAGAGAGGGAACGGAGAGAGGAGAGGGGAGAGAGAGAAGAGAGAGGAGACGGAGAAGAGAAGAGAAGAGGAAGAAGGAGAAGAGAAGGAGACGGGAGAAGAGGAGAGGAGAAGAGAAGAGGAGAGAGGAGAAGAGGAGGGGAGACGAGAAGAGAGAAGGGGAGAAGGGAGAAGAGGAGAGAGGAGACGGGAGAAGAGGAGAGGGAGAGAGAGGAGACGGAAGAAGGAGAAGAGGAGAGGAGAAGAGGAGAAGGGAGAACACGGGAGAGGGGAGAGGGAGGGGCTCTGTACCGCGTATAACGGCATGTGGGGTGGGTGGTGGTGGACGGGTTTTGTGGAAGTGTGTGAGACTTCTCCCCTCTCCCTCTGTCTCTCATCTCCCCTTCTTCTCCCTTCTCCCGCTCTCCTCTTCCCCCTCTCTCTTTCTCCCGTCTCCCTTCCTCTTCTCCCCGTCTCCCCTCTCCTCTCTTCTCTCCCCTCTCCCTCTTCTCTCCGTCTCCTCCTTTCTCCGTTCCCTCTTCCTCTTCTCCCTCTCCCTGCTCCTCTTCTCTCTTTCCCTCTCCTTCTCCTCTCCCCTCTCCTCCTTCCTCTTCCCCTCTTCCTTTCTCCGTCCCCCTCTCCCTTTCTCCCTCTTCCCGTCTCCTCTCCCTCTCCTCTCCCGCTCCCTCTCTCTTCTCCCTCTCTCTCCTCCCCTCTCCCTTCTCCCGTCTCTCTTCTCCTCTTCCCCTCTCCTCGTCTCCCGTCTCTCTCTTCTCCACGTCTCTCTCCTCTTTCTCCCTCTCTCCTCTTCTCCCTCTCCCTCTCCTTTCCCCTCTCCCCCCTCTCACTCTTCCCCCTTCTCCTCTCCTCTTCTCTCCACTCTCCTCTTCTCACGTCTTCCCTCTCCTCTTCTACCGTCTCCCCTCTCCTCTTCTACCATCTCTCCCTCTCCTCTTCTCCCGCGTCTCCCCTCGCCTCTCCCCTCTCCCTCCCTCTTCTACATCTTCCTTCCTCCTACGTCTCTCTCCTCACTCTCTTTTCCTGCAAAGTGCTGTTTGGTTCAGGCCATCAGCCAGATAGACTTACAGAGTGTTCACATGGCTGCCTCACCTCGGCAGGCCCGGGTGATGGTGTGTGACGTGTTGTGTGTGTGAGTATCCCTTCCGTCCGACATTTAAATCTGTCTGTCTAGTAGTAAAAAGTGTCATCATTAGTGACTGATTAATCCATCCTAACGACACAGCCGTAAACACAGCAGAGGTCAACCGCATACGGCTGCATCTTTCTCACTGCAGACGCCAATGCAAGGAGTCAGCACTTTAGTCTGCGTATGCTGGCAATCCCGTTAACGGGATGATATGACAACAGCCAGTGAAAGTGGCAGGCGCCAAATTCAAACAACAGAAATCTCAAAATTAAATGCCTCAAAATGTATATTATATACCATTTTAAAGTTAATCTGGTGTTAATCCCCACCAAAGTGTCCAGATTTCAAATTAGGGCTTTTCAGCGAAAGCACCACAAACGATTATGGTTAGTCACTGGCAAAATCACAGCCAAACACAGTCCATTTTTCCAGCCAAAGACAGGAGAATCACAAAAAATGTGCGAAATAGAGATAAAATGACACTAACCTTGATGATCTTCATTTCAGATGACACTATAGGACTTCATGTTACCACAATACATATATGTTTCTGGTTCGATAAAGTGATATTGATATCCAAAAACGCGCAGTTTACATTGGTCGGCCATTTCAGAAATGCCTCCCAAAAATATCAGAGAAATTTGCAGAGAGCCACATCAAATAACATTAAATACTCATCATAAACTTTGATGAAAGATACATGTTTTACATAAATTAAAGATTACACTGTTCTTAATGCAACCCATGTGGTCCCAAGATTTCCAAAAAGCTGCACGGCCAAAGCCCAATATTCAATAATCTTGAGAACAGCGTTCAGCCACAAAAGGAAGCCATACAGTTACCCACCCAAATTGTTGCAGTCAACAAAACTTCATAAAAAGCATTATAAATCCTTCACTTACCTTGCTGATCTTCGTCAGAATGCACTCCCAGGACTCCACTTACACAAAACGAAATGTTTGTTATTGTTCGGGGTAATGTTCAATCATTTATGTCCAAATAGCTATTTTTTGTTAGCGTTTTGTAAAAACAAATCAAAAGCCAGAAAGCGCGCTTCACTAAAAGCTCGACGAGCGAATGTCAAAAAGTTCCGTAACAGTCCAGTAGAAACATGTCAAACGATTGTATTGAATCAATTCATTAAGAATGTTTTTAAACATAAATCTTCAGTAACGTTCCAACCAGAGAATTACAAATATAAAAACAAGACCAAGAAAAGGCAAAACGAAACAACGATTGACTTCAAGATAATGCGATGGAACAGAGCTCGCCTCTCATGTGAATGCGCATGTCAGAGCGATGGCCAGGTCATGATAGACCTGACGATTTTCCTGTCTCTTCGGGCCCCACTTCACAGTGAGAGGCATCCAGGACACAGTTCTACGACTGTTGACCATCTAGTGGAAGTCGTGGAAGTGCAAACTCATCCATATCCCACGTTTGTTCAATAGGGCTGTGTTGAAAAACTACAAACCTCAGAATCCACTTCCTGCATTTGGGATTTTCGTCAGGTTTTTGCCTGCCATATGAGCTAGACGCACAGGACAATCCATTCAAACAGTTGTAGAAACTTCAGAGTGTTATGCTATCCAATACTAATAATAATATGGCATATATTAGCAAATGGACTGAGGAACGCAGGCAGTTATACTCTGGGCACCTTTTCATCCCAAGTCCTACTCATACTGGCACACTGCAGCATAAGAAGTTATAACAACTGATGTACTGACGGATGTCATTTCAAGTCCATATAACATGCACACGAACACACACACACACAACACACACACACACACACACACACACACAACACACACACAACACACACACACACACACACACACACACAACACACACACACACACACACACACACACACACAACACACACACCCGCAAGAGAAACAGCCGCCATTTCACATACACACAGAAACACGTGATCACACCCTGCGGAAAAGAGGACGTATACTCACATACAACACAGAAACACGTGAGCACACACCTGCAGAGAGGAAGAGACTATCCACATACACACAGAAACACGTGAGCACACACCTGCAGGAGAGGAAAGAGACTATACTCACATACACACAGAAACACGTGAGTACACACCTTGCAAGAGGAAGGACTTACGCACATACGCGTTCCTGTAACTCCCATAGGAATGAGTTGCCGATACAGCAACGATAGGGACGTTGTACAGTGATTCATAGACGTCATTACTCTTAATTTCCACTTAACAGACACAGACACCACAGACACTGTGGAACGCCACACTGAGGATGAAGCACAAGTAAATTCATCTCTAGGCCATTTCTCTTCATGGGCACACACTCACGCGCACACACACAACATGGCTATATGCACACACACATCCAAACCTCCGTAATCTATCAGCGGAGTGTGTGTTTGTGTGTCTGGTGTGTGTGTGTGTGTTGTGTGTGTTGTGGATGTGTGGTGTGTCGTGTGTGTGCATGCTGTGTCGGTAATAGTGTGTGTGTGGTGTGTGGTGTGTGTGGGTGTAGACCGCGCTGAATATGTGGTGATTTCTATCTTGCATCTATGCCAGCGGGCTCAGAGGGGAACACAAACGAGAGGAGAGTGGAGACGGGAGAAGAGGAGAGGGGAGATGGGAGAAGAGGAGGGGAGGAGGGGAGAAGAGGAGGGGAGAAGGGAGAGGAGACGGGAGAAGAAGAGAGAGGAGACGGGAGAGGGGAAAATTAAGAGGGAGTAGGAAATGACTCAATCTGGGAGCACTGTAAAGAGAGCTTATCCTGTAAATGACTAAACATATAGGACAATTGATTATGTATCAGTGAAACACAAGGTTTGACTCATGTTAATCAGTGATGGACACCTCACCTGCTGGAACGGTTTGATCTTCTTGGCGATGGAGGGCGGGACTTCCTGTTCACAGTTGGAGCTCCGTGAGAAGGAGAGCCAGAGATCCGAGTCACTCAGACACAGAGACTGGTACAGGCCTGGGAACGTACTCTACATCAGAAGAGTGGAGAAAAGAGGGATGGAATGAAAGGATGAAGCTAAAAGGCTAAAGAGAGTCTCCTTTCACAGTGTGAATGTACAGTATGTCTACAAACCTTGAACATGGTAAACTCAGCAAAAAAAGAAACGTCCCCTTTTTCAGGACCCTGTTTTTCAAAGATAATTCGTAAAAATCCAAATAACTTCACAGATCTTCCTTGTAAAGAGATTAAACACTGTTTTCCATGCTTGTTCAATGAACCATAAACAATTAATGAACATGCACCTGTGGAACAGTCGTTAAGACACTAACAGCTCACAGTTGGCAATTAAGGCCACAGTTATAAAAACTTAGGACACTAAAGAGGCCTTTCTACTGACTCTGAAAAACACAAAAAGAAAGATGCCCATGGTCCCTGCTCATCTGCGTGAATGTGCCTTAGGCATGCTGCAAGGAGGCATGAGGACTGCAGATGTGGACAGGGCAATAAATTGCAATGTCCATCCTGTGAGATGCCGAAGACAGCGCTACAGGGAGACAAGACGGACAGCTGATCGTCCTTGCAAGGGCAGACCACGTGTAAAAACACCTGCACAGGATCGGTACATCCGAACATCACACCTGTGGGACAGGTACAGGATGGCAACAACAACTACCCGAGTTACACCAGGAACACACAATGCCTCCATCAGTGCTCAGACTGTCCGCAATAGGCTGAGAGAGGCTGGACTGAGGGTTTGTAGGCCTGTTGTAAGGCAGGTCCTCACCAGACATCACCGGCAACAACGTCGCCTATGGGCACAAATCCACCGTCGCTGGACCAGACAGGACTGGCAAAAAGTGCTCTTCACTGACGAGTCGCGGTTTTGTCTCACCAGGGGTGATGGTCGGATTCGCGTTTATCATCGAAGGAATGAGCGTTACACCGAGGCCTGTATTCTGGAGCGGATCGATTTGGAGGTGGGTTACAGGGAAGACATCCTCCTCCCTCATGTGGTACCATTCCTGCAGGCTCATCCTGACATGACCCTCCAGCATGACAATGACACTAGCCATACTGCTCGTTCTGTGCGTGATTTCCTGCAAGACAGGAATGTCAGTGTTCTACCATGGCCAGAGAGAGCCCGGATCTCAATCCCACTGAGCACGTCTGGGACCTGTTGGATCAGAGGGTGAGGGCTAGGGCCATTCCCCCCAGAAATGTCTGGGAACTTGCAGGTGCCTTGGTGGAAGAGTGGGGTAACATCTCACAGCAAGAACTGGCAAATCTGGTGCAGTCCATGAGGAGGAGATGCACTGCAGTACTTAATGCAGCTGGTGGCCACACCAGATACCGACTGTTACTGACTGTTAGTTTTGATTTTGACCCCCCCCTTTGTTCAGGGACACATTATTCAATTTCTGTTAGTCACATGCCTGTGGAACTTATTCAGTTTATGTCTCAGTTGTTGAATCTTGTTATGTTTTAAACAAATATTTACACATGTTAAGTTTGCTGAAAATAAATGCAGTTGACAGCGAGAGGACGTTTCTATTTTTGCTGAGKTTTTTTTWAAAGTTTTTGCTGACTATACAAAACATTAAGAACCCTTTTCCATGACAGACTGACCAGGTGAATCCAGGTGAAATCTATGACCCCTTATTAATGTTACTTGTTAAATCCTCTTCAATCAGTGTAGATGAAGGGGAGGAGACAGGTTAAAGAAGGATTTTTTAAACCTTGAGACAATTGAGACATGGATTGTGTATGTGTGTCATTCAGAGGGTGAAGGGGCAAGACAAAAGATGTAAGTGCCTTTGAACAGGGTATGGTAGTAGGTGCCAGGCACACCGGTTTGTGTCAAGAACTGCAACGCAGCTGGGTTTTTCATGGTCAAGTTTCCCATGTGTATCAATAATGGTCCACCACCCAAAGGACATCCAGCCAACTTGACACAACTTTGGGAAGCATTGGCATCACAACATGGGCCAGCATCCCTGTGGAACACTTTCAACACCTTGTAGAGTCCATGTCCCGACGTATTGAGGAAGTTCTGAGGGCAAAGGGGTGTGCAACTCAATATTAGGAAGGTGTTTTGTACACTCAGTGTACAAACCTTGAACATGGCTACAGCTCCAAGTCTCTCTTGATCAATCCAGGAAGGAATCTGCTCCCGCAAAGATTTCTGGGTATCCTGTAGGCGGAAAAGGAATAGAAGATCGGTTCAACTGTGATAAGAGAGACGAGGTGAATGAGACACACACACAGTGCTGTTGTACGTACCGCCTTTCTCACCATATCCCCTACTACGAGGCCAGTGAAGGCGTCCCACTCCTGTAGTGGAAGCAGATAGACAACAGCATTATGATGAATAGGAGATGATGTCAAGTGGACAGGACTTCCTGACTGAAGAGGAAAAGCCTATGTGTGATAATGATCATGTTATGAATGGTTATAACAACTTACATTCTCTTGGAAGAGGTCTGGGTGCATCCCTCTGACAAAGTGCATGGCAAACATCAGCTGGTCAGCCTGCAGAGGAAGAACAGAGAGAGAGAGGGAGGGAGGGGGAGAGAAAGAAGAGTCAGAGAGAGAGAAATAAGAGTCAGAGAGAGAGAGAAGAGTCAGAGAGAGAGAGAGGGAGGGAGCGAGAGAGAGAGAGAAGAGTCCGAGAGAGAGAGAAGAGTCAGAGAGAGAGAGAGAGAAGAGTCAGAGAGATAAATAAGAGTGAGCGAGAGGAAGAGTCAAAGAATGAGAGAGGAGAAGGAGGGAGGGAGAGAAGTGAGAGAGTGAGAGAGAAGAGTCAGAGAGAGATGAGTAGAGAGAGAGAGAGAGGAGGAAAAGAAGAAGAGCAGACGAGAGGATCAGCGAGATAGAAGAGAATCAAGGTCGGAGGGAGAGGGAGGGAGGAGGAATGGGAGATAATAAGATAACGTCGGCAGAGAAGAGCGGAGAGAGAGGAGCAGAGAGAGGGAGTGACGGGGGAAGACGGATGGCGAGAGAGAAGAGTCAGAGAGAGCATAGAGGAGGGGTAAAGGGAAAGAGAAGCGAGAGAGAAGAGTCAGAGAGAGAGGGGAGGGAAAGACTTAGACAGCGGAGAGACGAGTTCAGAGAGGAGAGAGAGACAGAGGAGGCGGGAGGGAAAGAAGACGAGCGAGGAAGAGAAGAGCAGAGAGAGAGAGAAGAGACAGACAGAGAGAGAGAGAGAGACTGGAGAGAGAAAGGGGAGGGCGGAGGAAAGAAGAGAGCGGGAGAGAAGAGTCAGAGAGAGAGAGAGAGAGACAGGGTTCGATGAGCAGAATGAGCGCTTTTTTTTACTAAAAAAAATATGACGATTTAGAGAACTTGACTTATTCCCCAGACAAACAGTCCAGGCACAAACAACCACCCCCTTAAACCAGACCCAGACAACAGTCCAAGCACAACAGCACCCCCTCAACCAGACCCAGACAACCAGTCCAGCCACACAGCACCCCCTCAACCAGACCCAGACAACAGTCCAGCACAACAACACCCCTCAACCAGACCCAGACAACCAGTCCAGCCACAAACCACGACCCCTCATACCAGACCCAGACAACAGTCCAGCACAACAACACCCCCTAACCAAGACCCAGACAACAGTTTCCAAGGCACAAACAACACCCCCTAGACTTAGACCCAGACAAACAGTCCAGCACAACACCCCCTCAACCAGCACAACAGTCCGCACCAACAACAACCCCCTCAGACCCAGACCAACCAGTCCCAGCCACACACCAACAGACCCAAACACCCCCTCAACTAGACCCAAGACAACAACAACCCCTCAACTAGACCCCAGACAGACAACAACACCCCCTCAAACTAGAACCCACCTAAGGACCCAGACAACTAACACCCCCTCAATAGACCCACTAGACCCAAGACAAACAACACCCCTCAACCAGACCCAGACAACAAACCCACCACCTCAACCAGACCCAGAAACAACACCCCCCCCCCCCCCCTTCCCCCTCAACTAGACCTGCCGAGAGCTGGAGGGTGAGAGAACTCGTC
>NW_019944631.1:52331-55214 GCF_002910315.2 Salvelinus sp. IW2-2015
TGTCTGCACTCTGGACTGTGGTGAGACAACTTCAACAGGAGAAAGAGCAGGGGCAGAAGGAGGAGGCCCAGCGGCAGGAGAAGGTGAGAAAGATGATGTGTGACAGAGAGCAACCCATGAGAGAGCTGGCCACCCCCGCATAGAAACCAGCAGAACAGCCCACAGGCGCAAATGACCTGAGAGCACAGCAGGACAGGGTGGCCACAGCACTCAAGGGAGTGATTGAAAAAACTTCTTCCACTTTCCCCAACTCATGAGTAGTTATTTTCACCCTGCTACCACCGAAAATACTTCCACYCTGCCACCATACAGTAAGTTAATGTAAGCATTTCCTGTGACTGTGCCTCAAAACCTAACATCTACCCACCACTCCACCCTGGACAGCCTTTTATTACCAGGTCCACACCTATATAAGGCAGCAGTGCCCACCTTCGACCAGGACCCTAAAAGGACATCGCCCTAAACCGCGGTCCCAACACCTCACACAGGAGCAACAGATAAACAGACACCCCGCCCAGACCAGCGAAACACTCTGCTATGGCCCCTCCTGCCCACCACATGCCCACCACTCCCTCAAAGAAGGCCTCAACATGAAAGTAAAAATACACCCAGGCCATGAGCAGGAAAACAGGCCCAAACCCCACTTTTACACTGGCCCAAGCYAATGGCATGTTCCAGATGCTCAGCAGGCTMTGCTCACACTTACTGGCCTGAGGCCAAACCACACGACTAACAACATTGGACACTTTATGGAACACAAAGCCTTCACTACCTCATCTTGGAATATCCAAGGCCTGAAGTCATCTGTCTTTGGCCTAAAGAGCAGGAACCTGGACTTCATCAAATACATTAACATAATCCTACAAGAAACCTGGTATATAGGAGACAGACCTGCCCTCTAGGTTACAGAGAGCTGGTAGTCCCATCCACCAAACTACCAGGTGTGAAACAGGGAAGGGACTCAGGGGGTATGCAAATKTGGTATAGAGCAGACCKAACYCACTCTATTAAATGAATTCCTTTTGAATTTCCTAATTGAATGATCTCAACAGAGAATAATGTCCCCATGTGCGCTAGCTACTGTATTTCCCCCAGTAAAAGCCCTATTCTTAATAAACACAGCTTCTCCATCTTGGAGGGGGAGATCAATCATTTCCAGGGACATGTACTAGTCTGTGGCGGCCTAAATGCCGGAACTGGACAAGAACCTGACACCCTCAGCACACAGGGGGACTAACACCTTTGACAGCATTCCCTCCCCCGTATGGCCCCTAAACCAACTAACAGAACATCATTTTCAAAAACGGGTCACAACTCTTGTAGATCGGGTCTGTATACAGTCAATGGTAGGCTTCGAGGGAACTCCTTCGGTAGGGTACACCTGTACACTACCGGTCAAAAGTTTTAAAGGTTTTACAACACCTACTCATTCAAGGATTTTTCTTTATTTTGACTATTTTCTACATTGTAGAATAATAACACATATGGAATCACTTAGTAACCCAAAAAGTGTTAAACAAATCAAAATATATTTTATATTTGAGATTCTTCAAATAGCCACCCTTTGCCTTGATGAGAGCTTTTGCACACTCTTGGCATTTTCTCAACCAACTTCACCTGGAATGCTTTCCCAACAGTCTTGAAGGAGTTCCCACATATGCTGAGCACTTGTTGGCTGCTTTTCCTTCATTCTGCGGTCCGACTCATCCCAAACTATCTCAATTAGGTTGACGTCGGGGGTTTGTGGAGGCCAGGTCATCTGAGATGGGATGGTGTATTGCTGCAGAATGCTGTGGTAGCCATGCTGGTTAGGTGTGCGTTGAATTCTAAATAAATCACAGACGGTGTCACCAGCAAAGCACCCCCACACCATAACACCTCCTCCTCCTTGCTTTATGTTGGGAAATACACATGTGGAGATCATCCATTCACCTACACCGCGTCTCACAAAGACACAGCGGTTGGAGAAGAAAAAAAAAATTGCCATTAAAGGACACATTTCCACCGGTCTCATGTCCATTGCTCGTGTTTCTTGGCCCTAGCAAGTCTCTTCTTCTTATTAGTGTCCATTAGTAGTGGTTTCTTTGCAGCAATTCGACCATGAAGGTCTGATTCACTCAGTCTCCTCTGAACAGTTGATGTTGAGATGTGTCTGTTACTTGAACTCTGAAGCATTTATTTGGGCTGCAATTTCTGAGGCTGGTAACTCCAATGAACGTATCCTCTGCAGCAGAGGTAACTCTGGGTCTTCCTTTCCTGTGGCGGTCCTCATGAGAGCCAGTTTCATCATGGCGCTTGATGGTTATTGCGACTGCACTTTAATAAACTTTCAAAGTTCTTGAAATGTTCCATATTGACTGACCTTCATGTCTTAAAGTAATGATGGACTGTCGTTTGTCTTTTCTTATTTGAGCTGTTCTTGCCATAATATGGACTTGGTACCTCATGAAGTTGGTTGAGAAAATGCCAAGAGTGTGCAAAGCTGTCATCAAGGCAAAGGGTGGCTATTTGAAGAATCTCAAATATAAAATATATTTGTATTTATTTAAACCTTTTTGGTTACTACATGATTCCATGTGTTATTTCATAGTTTTGATGTCTTCACTATTATTCTACAATGTAGAAAATAGTCAAAATAAAGAAAGAATCCTTGAATGAGTAGGTGTAGTAAAACTTTTGACAGGTAGTGTAGCTCATCCCTGGGCAGTAGTACTGTAGACTACTTTATCACCGACCTCAATCCAGATTCTGTCAGATCATTCAGTCAGCCCACTGACACCCCTATCAGATCACAGAAAAATCCCTATCTAATTCAACGGAGCAATAATAAACCACGAGGCATCGAAGCCGAACAAACTGCATAATACCCCCTAACCCCAACCC
>NW_019944631.1:56478-62886 GCF_002910315.2 Salvelinus sp. IW2-2015
TGAGTGAGTTTTATGGTTTAAGTCTTACTCAGCACTTGTCAACACTTTGTATTTCAACACTTTTATAACCCATAAAATGACGAGTGTTCTTTCTATTTCCACTCAGCCGCTACAACAAGCACTCAGCAGTATGCATGATGACTACAATCACACGTGCAGCAGTAGATGAATGACTACAAAAGCACCAGAGCAAGAACTGATACCAAGCAGCAGCTATCAATGAATGACTACAACACAGCACGTATGCATATAACAGCGCACAGTAATGAATGACTACTAACAGATGCCACACTTGCAACACCAGCACGCAGTAGATTGAATGACTGACAGACCAAGCACTTGCGCAGTAATGAGATGACTACAAACAAGCACGTGACTGTTAATAATGATCATACACAAGCACTGCAGCAGAAGAGCATGACTACAACAGCACTGCCATCTCTCTCTCATAAAAACAGCAGCTCTTTGCTGTATTCGTTGACAGTCTCTCTCTAGTCATGGTTTTAAACGTTTTGAAATCTCACAGTATCAACTTTGCTGTAGACTCGGTCATCTGAGCAATCTGATTGGCCAGCGGTGACATAGTGCACTTGATTTCCTCTCCAGGCCCACCGGGAAGGCAGAGTTTGTAACTTCAGACACATGAAATGGCAACAGTTTGCCTACCCGGCGTGCAGGGCAGCTGAATTGGCTGCACCTACCACCAACAGGAACACAAGGCTTTATCGTTGGGTTATTTACAGAAATGTTTGGCGATCGAAAGAAGGAACAGCATGACAGAAAACCGCTCATTGTGATTCAAGAATCCATAGAATCAAATCACTTCTGGGAAGAAAAAAACAACACAGAGCTATCTATCCAAAATGAAGATGTATGGATAAACCACTTCTACAACCTGTTCAGCCATATAACAAAGAACCAAAAGCAAAAACATGTATACTGAACAAAAATATAAATGAAACATGTAAAGTGTTGGTCCCATGTTTCATAAGCAGAAATAAAAGATCCCAGAAATGTTCCATACGCACAAAAAGCTTATTTCTCTAAAATGCTGTGCACATCCTTGTTAGTGAGCTTTTATTTCTCCTTTGCCAAGACAATCCAACCCCCTGACAGGTGTGTCATATCAAGTAGCTGAATAAACAGCATGCTCATTATACAGGTGCACCTTGTGCTGGGGACAATAAAAGGCCACTCTTAAATGTTCAGTTTTGTCACACAACACAATGACACAGATGTCTCCATTTTTAGGGACCGGCATTGGCATGCTGAATGCAAGAATGTCCACCAGAACTGTTGCCAGAGAATTGAATGTTAATTTCTATACCACAAGCTGCCGCCAACGTTGTTTTAAAGAATTTGGCAGAACCTCCAATGGGCCTCACAACTGCAGACTACCTGTAACCACGCCAGCCCAGGACCTCACATCCGGTTTCTTTACCTGCAGGATCATGAGACAAGCCACCCGGACAGCTGATGAAACTGAGGAGTATTTCTTTCCCCCTTTTGTGGGGAAAAACTCGTTCTGATTGGTCAGTCATGTGCAACCCATAGATTAGGGCCTAATGAATGTATTTACATTGACTGATTTCCTATATGTAACTCAGTAACTGTAACTCAGTAACTGTAACTCAGTAACTGTAACTCAGTAAAATCTTTGAAATTGTTGCGTTTATATTTCTGTTCAGCATACATGATCATTTACTTAGAATCAGCTATTAAAGACTACCTTAACCCACTTGATTCTCCAACTACATTGGATGAGCCACAGAACAAAATACAAATACAACAAAAATACAAATACAACAAAAATACAAATACAACAAAAAAATACAAATACAACACCACAGACCCAAAAAGGCCTGTGGTGTTGATGGTATACTAAACAAAGTGATAAAATGTACAGACCACAAATTCAAATAGGCTATTCTTAAACTCTTCAGCATTATCCTCAGGTCTGGCATCTTCCCTAATATGTGACACAATTCAGGAAACTAGGCATATGTCGCAAGTCACGACTTCACAGGAGAGTTGTTTAAACGTAATTATTATATATTTTTTAATCAAAATGCATTTCTTGGCAGAAATGCCTTCTTGAACATGTGAACTTTCATGTGCCTTAACAAACTTGTATGCCTTCTGTAAATATGAATACAATTGTTAAGTTACGAGCCTTGTTAAGCCACAGAAAAAGTTAGCAACCTTCACACTAGCCATGATTGGCTGAGATAATGAGTGGGCTGGACATGCTGAGGGAGGAGTTCGGATTGGTCGGCCATAGAAGCTTGTCAGTCGGTGTTGGTAATCCTGTTGAACGTGGAGTGCAGTGGAGCTGCATAAGTGTGTCTCTCCACTTTCTGAAGGATCAAGTTGTGAAATCAGTGGAATTAGAGTCTGATAGATAAAGAGATGGAGGAAACACCGGTCTCTGGATTACATCTTCAAACTAAGGGCAACCGTGGCATGGCCTCTGTGACAGGGAGACGCGTCCATCACGCACGATGATGTATACAGGTGAGATAGTCTAGCGTTAGCTAGCTAACGTTATATTTTCAGATATTACACCTTTTCTAATTTTGACAGAAAGTGGTTTCATTTCAAACTAAATTGCTTTGGCAATTTAAACACACAGTGCATTCGGAAAGTATTCAGACCCCTTGACTTTTTCCACATTCTGTTACGTTACAGTCTTATTCTAAAATTGATTAAATCGTTTTTTTCCCTCATCAATCTACACACAATACCCCATAATGACAAAGCAAAAACAGGTTTTTAGRAATGTTTTCTAATTTATTAAACACAAAAAACAGATGTCACATTTACATAAGTATTCAGACCCTTTACACAGTACTTTGTTGAAGCACTTTTGGCAGCAATTACAGCCTCGAGTCTTCTTGGGTATGATGCTAAAAGCTTGGCGCATCTGTATTTGGGGAGTTTCTCCCATTCTTCTCTGCAGATCCTGCACAGCTGTTTTCAGGTCTCTCCAGAGATGTTCAATCAGGTTCAAGTCCGGGCTCTGGTTGGGCCACTCTAGGATATTCTGAGMCTTGTCCTGAAGCCTCTCCTGTATTGTGCTGGCTGTGTGCTTAGGGTCGTTGTCCTGTTGGAAGGTGAACCTTCGCCCCAGTCTGAGGTCCTGAGCACTCTGGAGCAGGTATTCATCAAGGATCTCCTTTGTACTTTGCTCCGTTCATCTTTCCCCTCGATCCTGATTAGTCTCCCAGTCCCTACCTCTGAAAAACACCCCCACAGCATGATGCTGCCACCACCATGCTTCACCGTAAAAATCGCGCCAGGTTTCCTCCAGACGTGAGGCTTGGCATTCAGTCCAAAGAGTTGAATCTTGGTTTCATCAGACCAGACGATCTTGTTTCTCATGGTCTGAGAGTCCTTTAGGCAAACTCCAAGCGGGCTGTCATGTGCCTTTTACTGAGGAGAGGCTTCCGTCTGGCCAMTCCACCATAAAGGTCTGATTGGTGGAGTGCTGCAGAGATGGTTTTCTTTCTGGAAGATTCTCCCATCTCCACAGAGGAACTCTAGAGCTCTGTCAGAGTGACCATCGGTTTCTTGGTCGCCTCCCTGACCAAGGCCYTTCTCCCCCGATTGCTCAGTTTGGCCGGGCGGCCAGCTCTAGGAAGAGTCTTGGTCGTTACAAACTTCTTCCATTTAAGAATGATGGAGTCCACTGTGTTCTTGGGGACCTTCAATGCTGCAGTCATTTTTTGGTACACTTCCCCAGATCTGTGCCTCAACACAATCCTGTCTCGGAGCTCTATGGACAATTCCTTCAACCTCATGGCTTGGTTTTCACTCTGACCTGCACTGTCAACTGGGGAACCTTATATAGAAAGTTGTGTGCCTTTCCAAATCATGTCCAATCGATAGAATTTACCACAGGTGGACTTCAATCAAGTTGTAGAAACATCTCAAGGATGATTAATGGAAACATGATGCACCTGAGCTCTTTCTCATAGCAAATGGGCTGAATACTTATAGAAATACATTTTTCACTTGTGGAAAAAGTCAAAGGGTCTGAATACCTTTCTGAGGCGCTGCATGTTTCCCATGCCAATAAAGCCCTTTGAAATGAATGACTGTGCGAGCTTCTGGGTAGTAATGGGGGTTGTGGGGTAGTCACTGTGTGGGGCTGTCTGGGGTAGTCACTGTGGGGCTTCTGGGTAGTCATGTGGGCTATTGGGGTAGTCACTGTGGGGTCGGTGCCTGTGGCTAGTCTGAGCGACTTGCGTCTGGGGGTCACTGTGGCTCTGGGTAGACTGCTGGTGAGCCTGTGGTGGGGTAGCACTTGGGGCTATCTGGGTAGTCACTGTGGGGCTGTTGGGGTAGTCACTGTGGGGCTGTGGAGGTAGTCCTGTGGGGCTGTCTGGGTAGTCACTGTGGGGGCTTGTCGGGGGTAGTCCTGTGGGCTGTTCTGGGTATCACTGTGGGGCTATCTGGGGTAGGTCACTGTGGGGCGGTCTGGGGTAGTCGATGTGGGGCTATCCTGGGGTAGTCACTGTGGGGGTCTGGGTAGTCACTGTGGAGCTATTGCGGTAAGTCACTGTGGGCTATCTGGGGGTGACTGTTGGCGGCTATCTGGGGTAGTCACTGTGGGGCTGTCTGGGCGTAGTCACTGTGGGCGCTATCATGGGGTAGTCACTGTGGAGCTGTCCTGGGGTAGTCATTGTGCGGGGCTATCTGGGGTAGTCCACTGTGCGGGTATCTGGGGTCAGTCACTGTGGGCTGTCTGGGGTGTCACTGTGGGGTATCTGGGTAGTCACTGTGGGGTCTGGTCTGTGGGGTAGTCCATGGGGGCGTCGGCAGTCCACTGTGGGGCTGTCTGGCGGTAGTCACTGTGGGGCTGTCTGGGGTAGTCATGTGGGCTATCTGGGGTAGTCACTGGTGGGGCTGTCTGGGTAGGTCACTGTGGGGCTGTCTGGGGTCAGTCAACTGTGGGCTATCTGGGGTAGTCACTGTGAGCTGTGCTGGGGTAGTCGACTGTGGAGCTGTCTGGGGTAGTCACTGTGGAGCTGTTGGGTAGTCCTGTGGTTTTGGTGTAGGAATTGATAGAACCTGAGGCAACTGTAAGGAAAACTCCAAAATGTTGATCTTTGGTATTAGTTGGAAATTTAGTTGAAATTGTCCACAATGTTCTTTGCTTGTCATTGCAATCAAGATATGTTAATACAGAATTCATCATATGAGAAACGTGTTGCGGACTATTCGTAATTTGCGTACTAATGAGCAAATACCAAAAGATTCGTTTTTTTGGTGCGTTTTCCTATAACTTAGAGAGTGCATACGAGCTTTATTGGGTCAGGTGTGTTGCGGCGCGTATGTAGTGCGTAGGATAGTTAAAACAAAGCTGATGTTTGGTATAATAATGTTGAAAGCTAGTAATAAAGTTTGGTGGTGCTGTATTATTTGTCCTGTTCACACACGTGTGTATTGAAATGTGTTTTTTGCAATATCCACTCTCCTGGGAACTCTCCCTGGGACACTCTCGCCTGGGACACTCTCGGAGAGCGGGGTCACGCCAGGGTCTGCCATTGATCAGCAGGACCCTGAGCATTAGGGTTAAGGGCACAGTCGAAGATATTTCACCTCGCTCAGGGATCTAGAATTGGAAACCTTTCGGGTTCTGGCCAACGCTATAACTGTGTGTGTGTGTGTGTGTGTGTGTGGTGTGTGGTGGTTTGTGTGTGTGGTGTGTGTGTGTGTGTGTGTGTGTGTGTGTGTGTGTGTTGTGTGTGTGTGTGTGTGTGTGTGTGTTGTGTGTGGTGTGGGGTGTGGTGTGCTGTTTTGACTCCGCTGCTTGCTGTGGGTGTTGTGGTATAAGAGTGTGACTGGACGCTGGCCAGGGGTAACTGGGGAAATTATTGGTGGATTTATGTTCGGTCTCTTTGAGAAAAATGGCTGCGTAGGGATGGAGTGGTTGAGTGTATGAAAGGTGAAGGTCAATGATTACAAGCTTGAGCTGATGGTGTTATCTAATGTTCAGTAATATCTTGAGGTTATGGTCGTCTGCTAAGTTGTTGTGGTTCATTGATGAGTCAGTGTTAATACTGATGGTCAGATAGGCTGACGCTCCAGTAATAGAAGCTGTCTGAATTAATTCAGAAAAAAACTGCTTCAGCAGTCTAAGCATGCCTTGCTCGTGTGTGTGTGGTGTGTGTGTGTGTGTGTGTCGGTGACAGAAAAATAGATAAATGTGAGATGCAGGTGGGTTTAAGCTGGTGAGAATAAATTGGTCTTGTGGTCCAAACCGCCATGCTCCAGAATCTATCAGCAGCTGGGGTGGTCAGTAAACGGCCCACTTAGCATTTATTAGCTGAGGAATAGGGAGTCAGTGTCCCTTGTCTTCTCTTTTTCTCTGTCTTCTTGTCTCTGTCTCTCTTCCTCAGTCTC
>NW_019944631.1:62968-65656 GCF_002910315.2 Salvelinus sp. IW2-2015
CCACAGTGACTACCCCAGACAGCCCCACAGTGACTACCCCAGACAGCCCCACAGTGACTACCCCAGATAAACGCATAGAACTCTTGTGTTTCATAATTTTCCTTCAAGAGGCTGACTGTATCTCCCAGGAGAAAGCAGCAGAGTGAGTGAAACAGTTCCTCTGTCTCTCTACATGTAGTGATACTGTCTGGTCCAAACCAGTAGAACATTGTTGCTGCCTGTAGCAGTGAAGACAAGGGAAGCCAGCGGGCATCTGGCCTTCCTCGACAACAAAACAAAAACTAAATCAGCGTTGCGCTAAACTGAGTGAGTATAACTGTGAATGGTCTCGGCACACTAAAAAAAAAGTGTCAACGGAAGCCAGCTTGGATTTGGCTTCACTCCTATCAAATCCCATTGAGAGCATATATGTCATTGACAGATACACTTGAATTGTTGCATCTCATTGTGTTGTTGTCTTCCGGTAGCTAGCGAGCCAGCTAGGTAAAATTGGCCCTTTCCTAAACGGATGCAACTTGTGGTAATTCTCCATGGTTCTAAATCAATAGTTGTTTAGTAGTCGAAAAATGTCAGAAACATTAACTTGCTTGACCATGCTGTAGGTCATGTAACTGTCTGTTACTGTACATGCAATATACTTTGTGGACTTCACTGGACAGATGTTGCTATCCGGTTTTGTGATAAAACAAAAAGGTCTGGTTGAATTTATTCTGCCACTGTGTCTTCTCATTGTCTCAGCCTTAGGCCTATATATCAAGACATATCGTGTCAAGACATATGATCTAACAGGTTATAGCGCAAACAACGCAATTATCACAACACATACTGTAGGTTGGAATATGGCTTGGGGGGGGGGGCCTTCCCCAGGGATTTTACCCACACACCACTACTGCATGTGCGTTATTCAGTAATCAGTGAAAGTAAAGTCTGTTATTTCTATTCCATTTTGTGGTGTGACCTTGAGGTTTTGTCTGTGGGGATCTTTCCAGTAAAACTTCACTATCCTTGTCACATGACGTAGGATGGGTCTGTCAGAGCTGTCGCCTGTCATCTGTGCTGACGTGTTTAAATAAAGATTTCGAGAGAACGGATGCACACTGCTTACCTGGTGGGACTTTGTCTCTGTGTGAACTAAAACAGAGAGGGACAGAGTCTCTACAGACACACGTCTCAGACACACACACACAGTTCTCTGTGGAGTTGTCTGTGTGTCTGGGCTGAGAGGTAGTGATTGGGGAGCGGCCTTGCGGCTGTGTTGAGTTAGAGGTGATCTGGGAAGACTCTGCCTCAAATGGAACTGTCACTCAAACTATGGCCGGGGGATGGCTTTCTCTCCAAACTCTCMTAGTCTCACGTCACAATTAGATGTTCATCCCTGTCTCTCAAATGTCAMATTTCAAAGTGTTTAAGGTTAACTTTAGGCATTAATTCCGAATTCTTAAGGTTAAGCATTAACTCCGAAGGGTTAAGCTTTGGGATAGGCTTAAAACAAAAAAATTACTTTCTATTGCTGATACCAACATGCAACCTTTTAAACCAGAGGCAGACGCCATCCCCATTCGAAACCTACTTCAAGGTAACAGCGCTCACTGTTGCCCCTAGTGGCCGGTTTCCAAATCTCCCGACGTCCTCTGACAATGGTGATCTCCCACCCTTTAATTTACGGATAGCCAGGGGAAAGCTCCAACACTCAGACATAATTTACAAATAAAGCATGTGTGTTTAGTGAGTCCTCCAGATCAGAGGCAGTAGGGATGAACAGGGAAGTTCTCTTGATAAGAGCCTGAATTAGACTATTTCCTGTCCTGCTAAGCATTCTAAATGTAAGTACTTTTGGGTGTCGGGGAAAATGTATTGAGTAAAATGACATTATTTTCTTTAGGAATGTAGGGAAGTAAAAGTTGTCCAAAATATGAATAGTAAAGTACAGATACCCCCCCCCCCAAAATAGTTAAGTAGTACTTTAAAGTATTTTTTACTTAAGTACTTTACACCAGTGGTAACAGCATTGCAAAGTCATAGAGGATACCATTCATGTTACCATCCATGGCAGTAGTAAGAAACGATGCATGTAACCACACTCAACATTTATCTCTTTATCTAGATACAGTTGAARTTGGATGTTTACATACACCTTAGCCAAATACATTTAAACTCAGTTTTTCACAATTCCTGACATTTAATCCTAGTAAAAATTCCATCTTAAGGTCAGTTAGGATCCCCACTTTATTTTAAGAATGTGAAATGTCAGAATAATAGTAGAGAGAATGATTTATTTCAGCTTTTATTTCTTTCCTCACATTCCCAGTAGGTCAGAAGTTTACATACACTCAATTAGTATTCGGTAGCATTGCCTTTAAAATGTTTAACTTGGGTCAAACGTTCCAGGTAGCCTTCCACAAGCTTCTCACAATAAATTGGGTGAATTTTGGCTCATTGCTCCTGACAGAGCTGGTGTAACTGAGTCAGGTTTGTAGGCCTCCTTGCTTAAACACGCTTTTTTCAGTTCTGCCCACAAATGTTCTATGGGATTGAGATCAGGGCTTTGTGATGGCCACTCCAATACCTTGACTTTGTTGTCCTTAAGCCATTTTGCCACAACTTTGGAAGTATGCTTGGGGTCATTGTCCATTTGGAAGACCCATTTGTGACCAAGCTTTAACTTCCTGACTGATGTCTTGAGATGTT
>NW_019944632.1:0-3835 GCF_002910315.2 Salvelinus sp. IW2-2015
GCGTCAAGGTTAACAAAAATCCAGCCACTCTTGAATTCTAAAGAGACAATGTATGGAGAGAAAATTGGACTATACATATTTCAATAAACTGTCCTTTCTCTGGTCCACAACTGCTTTAGAAGCAAGTAATCAGTCCGGAAAAAACTGTGAATTTTGTAGAATCCGGCGGTGGCCCATCAGGCAGCAGTTATTGGCCCATGCCCCTTGGACAATGATGCTGTCTAAATATCCAATAAATAGTTCATAATTGTAGCCTGTAACAACATTCACAATGCAGTGATTAAAGACGCGGGCCTGCTGTGATAGGATGGCTGTCTGGCTTGGACAAAGAGAATGAGAGATGGAACACCCTTGGAATTCATAAGGCTGCTAACTGCTCTATGCTCAGAAAAAAAAAGACATAAAGCTCGTCCATTATTAGATCCCTTTCACTTGCAACATGATAGAGAGAATCATTCAATACTAAGGCGCACCACTTCAGTGCAGTGCCTCCTCCGGGCCGGCTTTTGCTCCGAGGAGAGAGACAGCACCTAGCTGATCGGCCGAGCAGCACAGATTACCTTGCCACCGTCCTGGCCAGGGAGGGGGATGTGCTAGCCAGAGGATGTGAAGTTTAATCCGCATATCGAAATATAGATGTAGATGCTGCTGTTACCTGTGGCTTATTTTAAATCACCTCGTCCTCCCTCACCTCCTTCTCCTTTCTCCAGCTCTGGTCGAGACAGTCCGTACAGAGGAGTTAATGAAGTCTGTAATTAGAAAGGGTTGAATTAAAGCAGTGGTGGTTTAGAGCGATGAAGGGTAAGCGTATTATAAGCACGTGTGTCCAGACCAACTCAGAGTTGGATGCAGCTGCAAGGCTGCGACCTCCTTCAAAACACACACGTCTGCTGGAATAGTTCCCACCAATTAGGACAGACAGTGACCAGCATCCATAACTGATTCACTGAAACACTAGCTATTAGAGCTATGTATAGATTTCCCTGCAGGCTAGCCGGTCCTGTTGTGTGAGCTTAGGTGTGATAGTTGATACTATCTGAAGAGTTTCTATCACTGAGTCAGGGAATAAAAACTGGCTCCAAGATTCAGTGGGGTCACAAAGGAACAGGTGACATACAGCGGAGGGATAAAGGATAACTGATTTCCAGTACAGCAAGTTCAAAATGCTATAAGGCTAAGATAAGAGAATCATTAAGAGGTAACAAGGCTAATGAAGAGGCAATCGAAAGGTAACGAGCAGATAGAAGGAATCAAAAGGTAACAGGCTGATAGAAGAAGGAATCTAAAAGGTAACTGGCTAGAGATAAATTGGATCAAAAGGCATAAGTAAATAGAAGGAATCAAAGGTAACAGGGCTAAGTAACAGAGATTGGACGAGAGGATAATGTAGTATGATGCTACATGTAAATAAAGACAGAAGATAGCAGCTCTTAGGGCAAGAGAATGACAACTATATATGGAGTCAGTAACAGGTAGGATTGACAGTTCGGCAGAGAGTACATACAGCACCTGTATGAAAGACATGTTACGCTCTGACAAAACAGCTGTCGGTTGATGCATGTAGCTTGAGCTGTGTCTGTCCAGCCGCTCAGCACAGAGCAGCCCTGATCCCCCCAGACACACAAAGACCGAGGAGGCCAAGGAGTGGTTGTGCAGAGCAGAGCACCGGGGGCTGCGAAGCCACAGGCAGAGTGTAGGGATTAAGAGCCACTCGACAACAAGCCGACGAGAACGTGGAGACAGCCCTATGAGTACTTATTAATCTGGCTCCATATCACATGATCACCCCAGAAATCTCCACCTTTCTCCTCCCCTCAGTATACCTCAACTCACACCCCTTCTCGGCTTTCGCATAGCCCCCAAAGGCTGCCTGGCATTAAACCTAGATCTCACTCTCCCTTCTTTGGCTCCATCCCACATCTTAAATTGTCCATCGCTTCACCCTCCCTGCTGTCCCTCAAAGCTGGCCAGGCTGCCGTGTGACCTAGTCCCTCTCATTAAGTCACATGGTCTTAAGCGCGTCGTTGCTCAGAAGTTCCGTAGGAACAATTAGAGCTACACTCACAACAGACACCTGTTGTGCGAAGTTGTAAGGGCAGACAAATAACACAGTTGTGAGCTTCCAGACAGTCACATAGGCACAGTCTAAACCAACAATGGTAGTAGAACTTTGTTCCAAAATGACAGAATGTCCTTGACAAGCAGACATATAGTGTTGAGCTTTAAGGAGTCCCTTAACACAGGCCAATTCTCCTGTTGACAAGATGACAGCGAGCATAGAAGCACTCTGAAGCAGAGCACTCTTGTCTGCCTGATAAAATGATCGCACGCCATAGTAAGCACTGCTGAACAGACAACCTTGTCCTGATTAAAGTCATGACGCACCCATTAGAAGCACTCTGAACAAACTGAGACCTTCTCCTGATTAAAGATGACTGACAGCAGCCATAGAAGCACTCTGAACAGACAACTGTAGACCACTGTAGACCGTAGCTATATATCCATCTCCTGCACATCAAGTTGCCAGGAGGGATTGTGTATAATCCAACACACTTCAGAGCCAATAGTAATGCTGCTTTAACCTTTGCCTTGCCGCAGTCTGTTGTTTTCCCACTCCCCCTATTTATTTATCTACCCTAAAGAAATACTTGGAGTTAGAGTCCTTCTAACCTATGAAGCGAAACTGGGAGGAAGAGGGAGGGAGAGAGTCTGGTGTGATACCTTACTCGTTTTAATTATGCGATTTATAATTAAAATGCAAATTAAGTGAGAGGGAGTCTCTCTTCGCCTTGTTTAAATGTTTTCATTTTTTCTTTATTGTTCGATTAGTCTCCAACAGAGGAGCATGAAAGGCTGCTGATTGCCATAACACGGCAGTAACCACATTTTAGATGGATGGTGCTACTTGCTATTGGTGGTTATGGAAACAACTCTGGTGATCCATTTCCTTTCCCTCACAGTGACCTTCTTGGCATCTGGTACTCCATTGTTAGAGACTGGCCAAGAGAGAAACGTGGTGCAAAATGTGAACAAGGAGAAACTGCCAAAAACGTAAAAAATAATCAAGATAAACAGAAAACCTCACACGTATTCACTCACGCAGCTAACACACACAAAAAGTCAGATTACATAAATGGGATGAGCCCAATTAAAAAGTAAGACTTAACATGGACCATAAGGCTCATACCATCAGGAAAAATCCCCACAGACGATCTACTGTATTCTCTCATTGACCTGTGCACTTCCCTCAACAAAGTCTCTACAACCCACACTCCTATCGTCTGGAGGCCTGTGTTCATATCTGTGAAAGCAATCATTACACCTAGCAGAGGACATGAGCTGTAAACATAGATGTAACTATCTGTAAATGTGAAGAGACGCTTGACTTCCATAATAAGCTCCAAGCAATCAGTAAGGTAAGAAGAGCACTTTCAGACAGACAGTGGGGATCCCCAAGACTCTCCGTTCGACCCTTTCTTTTTTGCTTCAGATAACGAAAAAAAGTGTCTCAATGTGGACCCAAATCTCCTTTGAGCTTAAAACTGCAACCTGATAAACAACCCAGAGAGATACTCTAAAATGCTCTATAATTTGGGTGTTATAATTCAAAAGGAGAGCATGAGAGAAAAAGCAAACAAAAAGAGAATTAGATAATGTTTTGAAGTAGACGTCCTTCAGTTTGACTTTGCCAGGTAACACGCGTTCGCCTCCATTTTCCACATCAAGTGGATTTCATAACACATTTGAGGACCAGAGAGCTTGGTAATTAGCAGTCCTTGCTCATAAAGGGACCAAAAACTAAGCCTGTCTTAAGCTCCATTTCTCCATACCCTCC
>NW_019944632.1:7258-9300 GCF_002910315.2 Salvelinus sp. IW2-2015
GTTCGCAGTTTTGTCTCGTTCTGATTCCCTCTTCTCTCGAAAATATCGGTGTTGCCTGGAAACAGCAATGTGCCTTGGAAATGTTTTATTTGTAACATATGGCCATGGGCAGCTTTGGGTGCCGAGGCGAATTCTGGGCTAGGTTTTCTGTTCTTCGTGAAATACCTTGTTTGTTGACGAGTTCTTCCTTGCCCCTGACAACTTGGACTGGTCTAGGCACTGACAGATGATGAGACGCTAAGAGAGACCATATTAGATTTAGATCTATAATTAGATTTATAGGTCTAATATAGAAGGCTACATTACAATAAATGCTCTACTATAAATGGCCATTTAACTGACAGAGGCCTACCACGGTCTTCTCTTGTCTGCGCTCGCAGTCAATCCCTCAGTTCTGTCATGACCTACACCATGAGGATCACAATGGGTGGCAGATGGAGCTTGGCAATGGTTTGAGGGGTGGAGACTTTTGACACTACTAGCGCGGTGTAATCAAGCAGGAGAGAATCCTCTTGGGTCTCTGTATTTGGGATGCGAAATGTTGTCTACAAATATTTTGCCTAGCGCAAAAACTCTAATGCATCAAAGTGAACATTGGAACAAATGTGGGTAATGGTCAGTGTAGATGTGGAAAACAATTGTATTGTTATATTTTATGATGGTCCATTTAAAATGTTATAGATGAACAATATTGGCAATGTCAATTAGTGTCAAGTTTAGCCTCAATTGAAGTGTGGAAATGTCTATGATAGATGATTTCAATTCTTTTTGTTTAAGATAGGAATGTGGTTTTAGTTTTCCAACAAGATCATAGTTTTGATGAACTTTGGCACCAGTAGTAGCCACGCCCGGGCGAGGACTCATTGGATCGTGTCGGATATATGGAACGCCCGCTTTTTACCGAGTATAGTAAGGACGAGTTAGAGAATTGCTATCAGACCAGAAAATGGCATGGAGCGGCTAGCTACATGTGGGGTTAATGGTTCAATATTGAAGCGCAACAGGAGGTGCAGAAATGACTCAACTTCGCTTAGTCGCAACAGTTGAAATGGGTTAGTGTCACATATGGCCGTTGAGCTGCCACATACGTCTGTTAGCATATGTGTTAGTGAGTAATTGCAATATGGTTGGAGTAATGACTGGGTTAGATATGTATATCAGACAAGTCCTAAGGATTCCTTTCCCATCTCTGATAGGTCCATTGTCACGTGGTCTCAAAGGATCAAATCATGTAAGGGATAATTAATGAGGTACTATGCATTCTATCGATAATCATGAAAGACGTGGCCTCCCGAGTGGCACAGTGGTCTAAGGCACTGCATCACAGCGCTAGCTGCGATTCTGAGATCGAGTTCAGGCTCTATCGTAGCCGAGCGGGAGACCCATGGGGCAGCGCACAATTGGCCCAGCGTCGTCTGGTTTAGGGGAGCGTTTGGCCGGCAGGGATGTCCTTGTCCCATCGCTCACTAGCGACTCCCGTGGCGGGCCGGGTGTTTCCTCCGACACATTGGTGCGGCTGGCTTCCGGAATAAGTGGGCATTGTGTCAAGAAGCAGTGCGGCTTGGTTGGGTCGTGTTTCGGAGGACTCACGGCTCTCGACCTTTGCCTCTCCCGAGTCCGTACGGGAGTTACAGCGATGAGACAAGACTGTAACTACCAATTGGATACCACGAAATAGGGGTAAAAAATGTAAATAAATGAAGACGTGGAAATCGTGTTCCACGACGCGCTGGCAGAGCTGCATTATTTTCCAGAGAATGCATAGAGCCCCTAGTTGATTATCCCTTTAATACCATGGCTATAATTTAACACCACGCAAGAAATGCATTCAACATCCACTGAATTAGCTAGAAAGTTTACTAGATAGCTACAGTAGATGCCTTGGTAACCAAAACAAACATACTTGCTTGTTTAGCGAACCAAACCATGAGGCTATTATGAAAAATCCAATGGAACAATGCCAATAATGTTTTCAATTTGACCTTTGCTTTCAAAAGCAGCTCAAACATAGAACATGTAAGAATTAACTATATTGAATTCTA
>NW_019944632.1:9325-18509 GCF_002910315.2 Salvelinus sp. IW2-2015
TCGGCATTCTGCTCTCACTGCATGCTATGTCCTCAACTTTAATACTCCGCCATCACTCTCAGACAGCCAGGACCCTTTTAGTCTTCCAGTCATCCCTGTCCGTCCCTGTGCTGGAGTTAAAACTTTCCCAGCCACACCTCTCCACAGATTAACACACTCTAATGGCAGTCATCTTAGACGTCTGGCACATTCCACTCTCTGGCTAGTGATACCCGGCCAGTTACATTCCAAATCCGGAGTCTTGCTGGCAGGCACCACGCCTAGCACGCCTGTTTGGCGTGGTCTCCCCAGTCTCAAACAGGCTGGCTTTGTGTGGAGTTGGCTTAATGAATTGAGGGTTTATTTCTATTCTCCTCTGAAGGGCAACAATCCAACACTGTGTTCCAGCCTCCTCTAGCTAACCGCCTGTCTATCCCAATTTCTTCTTTCTTTCCTCACTTCTTGACCTATTTTCCCCAGCCACGGGAGAACGTGGGATTCGTTCAGCAGACTCCATGGTGACAACACCCAGTCAGACATAGTATAAGCAGACACACCTTACACTTTATGCATAAGTGCGCTACGAAGGTACTCGAGGCTAGAGTTAGGCCTGTCTGGCTAGGGTTGACGGGGGTGGAGTGAGCAGAGGTGAGATACTTCAGCGCATTTGTCTTACGTCTACCCGGTTTTGTGAATTGTCTCTTCTGAGCTGGGAGACCTTTCTCACTCACTCAAGCGTCTCCATCGTGACCAATATTTCAGTGTTGGTGTAATGCTCACCCAAGGAGTATACTGCATGGACAGCTGAAATACCAGTCTCGTGTGAGTGATGTTTCTCGACATGAGGCACCGTTTATGCTGGAAAGCACTTGGAATGGTTAGGCAGACTCATTGATCATAAGAGACTCCTATTAGGGAGTGTATGGTTCATGTCTGTGGTAGGAGGGGTGCCTTGGCTGGGGGAAAAGTTATATAATCACTGCCAGGAGACTGAGACAGAAGATTATGGAGACTGGAAGACGCTAAAAGGGTCTGAGCTGCTGAGAGTAGATAGAGCTGGAGTATTAAGATAGGTTGAGGAAAAATGGCGGATGAAACGAACAGCGCGCAGTGAGAGGAGAATGGGTGGTGGAATTAGGATTGAATAGAGCTGATCACACATAAAGTCTTGGGTCAGTGCTCCTGAGAAGCTTAGTGAGGATACTTTGTAAGACACCATTTCAGGTCACGCGCGGGAGGACCCGCTGTGATGTGTGACGTCGCGCAGATACTAAGTATAGACACGCGCCAATCCAAATTAAGCACACCAGAGCGACCTTATCTGCCTGGCATTTCCAACCTCAGAGAATACTCAGCTGTCAAGACTACCACGCCCGGCATATATCTGATGACTCACCAGAAACAGGCCGCCTGTTTGATCTGTCACTGAGGAACATATTGAGAGGCGGGCGAGCGAGCTCAACTTAGCAAACCCTTTAGGCAAGTATACTAGACTGCAGGGAAGGTTTCGCACGCGGGCGAGGGGCTAGAGATGGACAGTTAGAGAATGCCGGAGAAGCGAGAGGACAGACTTAAAGCTGTGAAGACATGGATAATGTTTGGATCTTGATTGAAAAGTAGGAATCTAGAGGCTGGTGACTGTTGGATGGTGATGTGCTGTAGTGGCCGTTGCGCAGGACAAAGGATTTGGCGACAAGCGGCTGAAGGGAAATCTGTGGCCCAGAGATAATAACATCGAATACCTTTCGGCTGAGGCCTATGGACCTCAGACTGGGACTCGGTTACGCAGGCGATGCTCGCACAGTCAACCATGGCTCATGTAGAGTGAGCCAGACAGCTGGTGGTTGCTAGTGAATACAGGTTTGACGATAACGTGCATATAGAGCCGCCTTGGAACATGATTGTCGGTTGAGATACAGATCTTTGCTACAGCATAAGATCTCTAGCAGTGCCTAGGAAAACAGGATACGGTTTTGAGAGGATACGTGAAAGCCTCTAACGTGATAGTCTCACAAATAGATGCGGCCGCTGGCGATTTTAGAGAGGATCTGCACCGCACCACACGCACACAACCAAGTTGTCCTGGATGTCTAGATTGTACTCAACAGCTCAGCGTAGTATGCATCACTTACGAGTATCATGTATACACGCCATGTTACGAGGTGGCTTTTAAAGAATGGAAACGATAGATTTGTCAGGCCACAGCTACATGAGGGTGGCATCTGGTTGGCGTACTGCATCGTTGGTGTTAAGTGATACTCGTCCTTTACATGTCCAACTGGCTTACTAAGTCCTTAAGACGATATCTTTCCGGCTCTACTACACTCTGGGAGATAGAGGAGTCACTGTCCACGTTGGCATTCTCAAGGATCTAACAAGTCATGTAAGTGGATAACTACTTAGTTGAAGTCGATCTCTATGCATTTCACTATGTTCTAGTTACATTAAGTCTATATGGGAAGAAGACGTAAAGCATAGTCTAGATGAGATTACGCCGCTGCAGAAATGTAATATGAGGGAGGAGTGTGTGCCGAGGTTGCGTTGTGCACAGTGAGGTTGACGTACAGGGCAGAGGCTGGAGTGTGTAAATGCTAGATGCATAATTGGGGAAGCAGAGCTAGACCGTCGGAGTGCACCAGAAGAGTAGCCGCCTGTCGGCAATGGCGAGCAGACAGACGGAATGACGCCTGAACTTTTAGATGCCTGCTGCTTCCCAACAAGTTACGTGGACTGCGAATATGAGCCCTGCACGAATCGAATAGGTGTTGCAAAAGGCATGTGAGTCGTAAGGGACGCGAACGGGCGTTCACCCTTCGCGTTTAACCTCCAGTTCCGGAACCCGCAGACCTCCATTCGCGTTGTGTTCATCTCCCCTCCTTCACCTTTCCTGCGATGTCTACTTGTTAGGTGTTCCAGTCGGCCAACAAATGAGGGGCCCAGCGTCGTCCTGGTTAGGGGCAGCGTTGTAAAGAACGGGCCGCAGGGTTGTGCGATGATGTCCTTGTCCATCGCGCGTGTTGTATCACTTTAGCTGAGTCTTCTCGGTGTGCACTGGGCGCACCTTAGCGCGTGTTTCACTTCTACAATTGGACCCTCATGCATCTTGACTAGCCCTTCTTCTCCATTATCTCATTGGTGCGGCTGGCTTAGACGGATATACAAGTTCAGGGCTCTGGCGCTGGTGTATCATTGTGTCAACTGACAGAGAAGGGCTGAATGGGCTCTGCATGGCTGCACATGGGGTTGGGGGTTCGTTCGGGTTTCGGAGGACTCAACGGCTCTCAGAACCGTCTTGTTGTAGTCGGCTTCTCTGTCTTAGCTCGCAGTTCCCATTGTGTGATCGCGGCGAGGTCGCAGACAGGTTCTACCTAGGGAGGAGGAGCGGACGAGGAGGCAATGTTTGGGTCAGCTGTTATCAGAAAACCAGCGAAAGAGAGGGGAGTAAACACAACATTCAGAGGTGGGAGTGATGAGAGACAAGCGGGTAGGGTACCGCAATCTTGTTTAGGAATCGACCCTCGTGGCAGTTTTGGCCTTGAATCGCAGTGGTTCTTCAGCACCAGCATCGACACTGGACAGGAGCACTGGGGGGGTCTTGAGGAATCTTAAGCTTGGCTTCGAGGCTGGCAGTATATAGGTCGTTCATGCAGACATGCAATATGCGTGCCCCATGACTGTCATATAGTTGATTTTGGCTCCTTTTAATACCCCTAAATGGGCTAAGTTTTATGTATGTCTTCATACTCTTGCTGAGAAGATTTGTGGAGAGGCACGGCAGAGGCAGTGGGTGCAGGTGACTGAGTGGCACTCTCTCGAGTTGTCAGACACTTCCGTCCACTGCTCACAGTCTGAGTACTTTGCATGGTGTGTTTAGGGAGCTAGAAGATATTAGAGATTATTAGACACGTTTATATTTTTGGATATGGCATGACACAAGTAAAGAAAAATGGCCTGTCCCTCAGCTCTATAGAGTCAGCACCTCCCAGACACCAACACTACCCCTTGTTTTCTGCTTTGCTTTGCTTTTAGAGACACAAACCATATGAGGCTAATGTATGAAAATCCACATGGAAAGAGCAGATGCCGAGATTATGGGATTCCTTGAAGTCGATCTCAATCTTTGCACCTTCCTTTGGCTTCAAGAAGCAGAGCTCAGATACATGCTAGAACGCATGGTCCTTATGCAATTATCTTAGCTTGATAAGTCTTTCATCTCCTTTGGTACTATTCTCTGTAAAATTCACTTAGTCTTGGCCTGAGTTGTTGTTCTTCTCACATTAATATCACAATAGTTTGTTTCTGCGTATGATAGTGTCTGTAATGCAGTGTCTTTAGAACTAATTGTTGAGTGGACCGATCCACGCAGGCCAGGTTCCTCGCAGGCCCACCCTTGCGTGCTGAAGAATCCTGGGAGAGGCAGGCGTTGCGGGTAAGCGTTGTTTGAGCCTGGCAGCCAGCGTGGGCGGCCAAAGCCAAGGGTGAGTGAGGACCGGTCAGGTGAGCGACGCTGGGCCAGTCAGGCGTGGTGAAACCAGCAAGCAGAGCATAGCAAATTCACTGAATATAAAAAATATAAAAAATTAAAACACACACTCAATGATCTTAAGTGGCGTCAATTACCTGGAGCAGCCGTGAGGGAGACAGGGGATGGAGCCACTGACAGAGGAGCGGATGAGGTGAGGTGGAAGGGGGCTGGGGGATGAGAAAAACCCAGTGACAGGTCCTCTAAAGCCCTGAACTAATTACTCTGTCTCCATAAAGAGACACTGGTCTCTGATCACTGCTAAGGGCTCTCACTGCAGGGTCAGCCTTGCACATCACTCATACACACACCAGCATGTACGAGGGCCTTCACACACAATAAGCACACAGAACTATTTTAACATACATACTTGTAATTTAACTTCTTTGGGACAGGGGGGCAGTATTGAGTAGCTTGGATAAAAAGGTGCCTAGAGTAACCTGCCTGCTACTCAGTCCTAAGAGCTAGAATATGCATATCATTAGTAGATTTGGATAGAAAACACTGAAGTTTCTAAAACTGTTTGAATGATGTCTGTGAGTATAACAGAACTCATATGGCAGGCAAAAACCTGAGAAAAAATCCAACCAGGAAGTGGGAAATCTGAGATTTGTAGTTTTTCAACTCTTTGCCTATCCAAGATAGTGTAAATTTGGTCCGATTGCACTTCCTAAGGCTTCCACTAGATGTCAACAGTCTTTAGAACCTTGTTTGATGCTTCTACTGTGAAGGAGGGGGGAATGGGAGGTAATTGAGTCAGGTGTCTGGCATGAGCTGATCACGTGCGCTCACGTGAGAGTTAGCTGCGTTCCATCGCATTTCTACAGACAAAGGAATTCTCCGGTTGAAACATTATTGAAGATTTATGTTAAAAACATCCTAAAGAATGATTCTATACTTCGTTTGACATGTTTCTACGAACTGTAATATGGCTTTTCGTCTGAACTTTCGCATGGACTTGCCCGCGCGTCGTGAGTTTGGATTGTGTACTGAACACGCGAACAAAAAGGAGGTATTTGGACATAAATGGACTTTATCTTACAAATCAAACATTTATTGTGGAACTGGGATTCKTGAGTGCACTCTGATGAAGATCATCAAAGGTAAGTGAATATTTATAATGCTATTTCTGACATCTGTTGACTCCACAACATGGTGGATATCTGTATGGCTTGTTTTGTTGTCTGAGTGCTGTACTCAGATTATTGCATGGTGTGCTTTTTCGGTAAAGCTTTTTTGAAATCTGACAGCGGTTGCATTCAGGAGAAGTGGATCTAAAATTCCATGTTTTTGAAGAAGACACATCTGAATCATATATTGAATGATTCAATGCTGCCACCTACATCTAATTCTGCTGTCTTTGCATCCACCCTCTTTCCTCTCCTCGTTTGTCTATCCTTGTCCTCTTTCTCTCCTTTCATTTTTTTGCGTCATTCGTTTATTCAAACCTAATCTCACACTTTCTCCGCATCTAAATGTAACCTTCTACTTCTTCCTCTGTCAACAAAATTCTCCCAATCCTAGTTTTTTTTTTTCTCTCTCAACATTTCTCAGTCTCTTCAAACCCAGCCACCAGTCACTGCCACCAATTCACCCATCTTCTTTTGTGTTGGTAACCCCTCCCCTTATCTCCACCAGTTGGTACTCACCCAGATCAAAGTCCCTCAAACATCTGTGCTGCTGGCTGATGCCATGGCTGGGCCAGCTGGGCCCCTGTCTGTCAGTCTGGGAGCAGTCCTCTATCTGTACGTCTGTCTGCGTCTCTGGCTGTGTCCCTCTGTTTGCCTGGGCCTCCTGTCCGGCTGCAGAGAACGAGAGAAGGAGAACACAAACAAGAGATTGAGACGAGAGGAGTGAGTTCATTGTGAAAACAACATTACAAAAAACCTTGAGGCAAGACATCCAAACAAACCGCTGACTAAGTGTATCTGAACTGACTCAGGTACCTCTACTTAACGTGTACGCACACAATAACACTTTTGTGAATGTGTAGTGTAAGTTCAGACGATTCCAGTGAGACTCCAATAACAGTGCTGTCTGTCTGGCCTCTCTCTCCCTGGCTGAACAATTCCAGTCTCTGGTGGTGGAGAAGTCTGTCTGTCTGTCTCCTTCCTCTCCTGACAAGGCTGAGGTGGCCCTGTCTCCCCCATGGAGGAGCGGGGTTCATTTAGTGAGGTGTCTGATTTGAGGTGAACCCAGACCGATGCCACACAGCAGAATTATTAAAACATTCATTATGTCTAGTAGGGATGCACAATAAATCGTGAGCATATCGTAAAAGGCCTATATTAGTAAAAAATGCCAACATCTGCCCGCTGTCTTACGCCAATATGCAAAACCGATGTTAACGCTGACGTGCAAACCTATATAACTAGGTAGATGACGTAATGACGCACGAAAAATACAGCGCTACACAGAAAAGCAGAAAAATATTAAGCAAACTTTTCCAACAACTAAACAAGTTCAAGTCCAGCAGTCATTTGAAAGAGTAAGAACATTTCAGCAAGATAATCGAAGGAAAATCCATTAACGCCAAGATAAAGGAATTTCAATGCCCTTGACAATCAACCCTTCTCTGTTGTGGATGTTGGCTTTCGCTGACTGGTTGAGCACTCGAGCCCCGGTACACACTACCAAGTAGGCACTATTTTCAGATGCTGCCTACCGGAGTTACACAGTATTGTTGAACGTACATCTTGAGCTACTGCTATTAGCTTCCCGACTGACATTGACCAGCGATGTCTGCCCCATGAGCATGCTGAGTCTGACAGCACAATGGGTCGACGAGGATTTCGTACTAAGGAAAGCAGTATGCATGCTCAGGAATGTGTTGGTTCTCATACTGGTTTCATACCGCTGCTGCCATTTCAATGGCTTTGAGAACATGAACACCCTCCTAGCGCCATTTAAACTTTACTGGAAGAAAAAGCTAATCAACTGTCTGCAGCAGACGTGATACCCTCTGTCATGGCACTGAAACGCCTGCTCAACAAAACTGCCGACAGACGCGGGGGGTTAAAACTTACAAAACTACTCGAGGCTGTGAACAAGCAATTCAGTGGCATTGTCTCTGAGCCTCTTTACAGTGTTCCATCAATCTCGATGCTAGGTACAAGGACCGCTACTTCGATGCAGCAAGAAACAGGGTTTATGTGAATTTATGTTACTACAGCTGGACAAGATGGAAACAGACACAGTGACAGTGGCGCCAGGAGAAGCGAGGCATTGGACAGACAGATCAGACCTTAACTGCTTGACATGTATGATGAAATCCTGGTTGATCCCCAACGAGCTATCACATCTCCCAAAAAAAATTCAACATACATCTGTAAAATGATAGTCTAGAAACTTAAGCTTTGGTTGTCTGTCTCTCAGCTTCCATGTCTTCTCCCTGGACGCTCCTCAATGTCCACCTCTTGAACATCAGACTCAGGCCTCATCTTCACTGTCACTTTCTAACCTTGTTGAGGATGGCTCGTTGTCAGGTTCAAAAAAGCCTCAAATTGGCCCAGATGGCCACCAATTTTTCAATCCTTGTATTGGTCAGCCTGTTGCGTGCTTTGGTGTGTGTTCCCAAACAAGGACCAGTTGCGCTCTGAGGCGGCTGATGTTGTGGGATTTGGAGGATGATGGGGCAACGGGTAAGAGCCTCAGATCCACAAAGTCCCTTCCACCAGGTGGCTGATGAGATATTTTGGCACGTCATATTGCGTCTCTTATCCAAAGCCCTTGCTTGGAAGTGTACTTCGCCAGACTGTCTAGAACCTTGCCCTCATCCAGGCCATGGTGGCGAGACACAATAGTGATGACACCATAGGCCTTGTTGATCTCTGCACCAGACAGGACGCTCTTGCCAGCATACTGGGGTCCAACATGTACGCTGCGCTGTGTATGGGCTTCAGGCAGAAGCTTCATGCTTTTTGATGTATTTCAGAACTACAGTTTCCTCTGCTTGGAAGACAGTGAAGTGGGAACGGCAGTACGGATTTCTTCTCTTACGTCTGCAAGCAGAGTCTGAACATCAGACAGAATGGCATTGTCTCCCTCAATCCGTGCAATGGCTACTGCTAATGGTTTCAGGAGTTTCAGGCTGCTTACCACACTCTCCCAAAATACATAATCCAGGAGGATCCTCTTGATGGGGCTGTCCATATCGGCAGACTGTGATATGGCCATTTCTTGGAGAGACTCCTTTCCTCCAGGAGACTGTCAAACATGATGACAAACACCCCAACGGGTGTTGATGGGCGGCTTCAATGTGGTGCTCTTATTCTTCTCACTTTGCTTGGTGAGGTAGATTGGCTGCTATAACTTGATGACCCTTCCCATACCTAACCATTTCCTTGGCTCTCTTGTAGATTGTTTTCAGTACCATGATGTCCTTGAGGAGCAGATTCAATGCATGAGCAGCGCACAGCCAATGGTGTGATGTGAGGGTAGGACTCCCTCACTTTAGACAAGCAGCCTTCATGTTCACAGCATTATTGTCACCAGTGAAAATACCTTCTGTGGTCAAGGTCATTGATGACTTCTTTCAGCTCATCTGCATGTAGAGACCGGTGTGTCTGTTGTCCCTTGTGTCTGTGCTCTTGTAGAATACTGGGTTGAGGGGTGGAGATGTAGTTAATTATTCCTTGCCCACGAACATTTGACCACCCATCAGAGATGATTGCAATACAAGTC
>NW_019944632.1:18534-25201 GCF_002910315.2 Salvelinus sp. IW2-2015
CATAACATCGTAATCTTTTAGCAATGTTTATTAATGAGTATTTTCTGTGAATTGATGTGGCTCTCTGTAAAATCACCGGATGTTTTAGAAGACTGAAGCGTAACGCGCCAAATGGAAATCTGAGATTTTTGGATATAAATATGAACTTTAAATCGAACAAACATACATGCATTGTGTAACATGAAGTCCTATGAGTGTCATGATGAAGTATCAAAGGTTAGTGATTCATTTTCTCTATTTTGCTTTTTGTGACTCCTCTCTTGGCTGGAAACATGGCTGCTGTTTTTCTGTGACTAGTGCTGACCTAAACAATCGTTTGTGTGCTTTGTCGTAAGAGCCTTTTGTGAAATCGGACACTGTGGCTGATTTAAACAAGAATACTTAAATGATTGAAGATACATGTATGTTTGAGGAATTTTAATCTATGAGATTCTGTTGTTTTGGATTTGGCGCCCTGCATTTCACTGGCTGTTGTTGATGGTGGGACGCGTAGCGTCCCGAATTCCAGAGAGGTTTTCATCGAGAAAACACTGTGTTGGGGGTTGTTGGGGGGTGGGTGGTTGCGGGAAATGTATTTCTACATATGGATTCTGTTCACCTTTGTTCATCTAGAGGGTTTGTTTCAGATCAGATATTAAAGGATTTGTATAGTATACTAGAACTACAAACACTTTATTCTTCTTAAAAATGCCTCGCATTCTCTCCAGTTAACAGTTCTGTCACCGGCTTTACAATATCCTCCCCTTCCTCATTTCTCACACCAAACTGATAATTATTCCCCTTTCAGCGTTGTAAGTCCTTTATTAGAAATGAAGTGTACTTTAGCTTTTTTGAAGACAGACATCTGAATCAATATTGAATGATTCAATGCTGCCACCTCCATCTATTCTGCTGTCTTTGCATCCACCCTCTTTCCTCTCCTCGTTTGTCTATCCTTGTCCTCTTCCTCTCCTTTCATTTTTTTGCGTCATTCGTTTATTCAAACCTAAATCTCACACTTTCTCCCATCTAAAATGTAACCTTCTACTTCTTCCTCTGCAACAAAATTCTCCCAATCCTAGTTATTTTTTTCTCTCTCAACATTTCCCTCAGTCTCTTCAAACCAGCCACCAGTCCTGCCCACCCAAAATCACCCATCTTCTTGTGTTGGTACACCCCCTCCCCCTTATCTCCAACCCAGTTGGTACTCACCAGATCAAAGTCCCTCAAACATCTGTGCTGCTGGCTGATGCCATGGCTGGGCCAGCTGGGCCCCTGTCTGTCAGTCTGGGAGCAGTCCTCTATCTGTACGTCTGTCTGGCTGCTCTGGCTGTGTCCCTCTGTTTGCCTGGCGCTCCTGTCCGGCTGCAGAGAAGATGCTTTCTCTATGATTTGCTTGACCTTCACTTGAACTCTGTTGAACTCTGCATCCAGAGTAGATAAAGCATGTCTGGTTGGAGGGGTGTATGCTGGGCGAAGAACATTCAGAAATCTCTTCCAATACACATTGCCTGTGAGCATCAGAGGAGAACCAGATGCATACACAGTTCGAGCAAGACATTCATCGACATTTCTCTGACTACGTTCCTCCATTGAGTCAAAAAAACATCAGATTCCAGGAGGACCATGAGCTGTTGCTATCGATAAGGTGTCTGATTAGGGTTGCAAAGGGTCGGGAACTTTCCGGTAAATTTTCGGATTTTCCCCCAGAAATTTTCCATGGGAAGTTAAGCTTTGGAATTTTGGTGATTTTGCTTAAATTCATCAAAAAAGTTAGCTTATAACAGTGAACCTTTTTTGTGGGAAAAACAAGGCAATTCTAGGTCTCGTGGCATATCTTATGGCTGCAATCCCGGTAACGGGATCGATATGACAACAGCCAGTGAAAGTGCAGGTCGCCAAATTAAAACAGAAATCTCATAATTAAAATTCCTCAAACATACATGTATCTTATATCATTTTAAAGGTATTCTTTTGTTAATCCCACAAGTGTCCGATTTCAAATATGCTTTTTAGCGAAAGCACTACAAACGATTGTTAGGTCACCACCAAACCACAATAAGCACAGCCATTTTTCCAGCGAAGGATAGCAGTCACAAAAAGCAGAAATAGAGAGAGAATTAATCACTAACCTTTGATGATCTTCATCAGATGACACTCATAGGACTTCATGTTACACAATACATGCATGTTTTGTTTGATAAAGTTCATATTTATATCAAAAAATCTGAGTTTACATTGGCGCGTTACATTCACGTGTTCCAAAAACATCAAGTGATTTTGCTTAGCCACATCGTTTCAACAGAAATACTCATCATAAATGTAGATGGTAATACAAGTTATACACATGGAATTATAGATATACCTCTCCTTAATGCAACCGCTGTGTCAGATTTTTTTTTTAAACTTACGGAAAAAGCTAACCATGCAATAATCTGAGACGGCGCTCAGAACAATAGCCAAATTAGCCGTCATGTTGGAGTCAACAGAAACCAGAAAATACATGATAAATGTTTCATTACCTTTGAACTTCATCAGAATGCAATCCTAGGAATCCCAGGTCCACAATAAATGCTTGATTTGTTCGATAATGTCCGTTATTTATGTCCAATTAGCTACTTTGGTTAGCACGTTTGGTAGACAATTCCAAAGTCACAAAGCGCGTCCACTATAACGTGACGAAATGACCAAAAGTTCCGTAACAGTCAGTAGAAACATGTCAAACGATGTATTGATTCAATCTTAAGAATGTTGTTAACATACATCTTGAATAACGTTCCAACCGGAGAATTACATGGACTTCAGTTGAGCGATGGAACGGAGCTGCCTCTCACATGAACGCGCGTGGTCACCTCATGGCAGTGATTACTCATTCCTGTCTCCTTCGGCCCCCCTTCACAGCAGAGTCAGACAGAGTTCTATTGACTGTTGACATCTAGTGGAAGCCGTAGGAAGTGAAAACTCATCCATATCTCGCTGAAATTTCAATGAGAGCTTGGTTGAAAAACTACCAGCCTCAGATTCCAAACAGGAAGTGGAACTTCTCAGGTTTTTGCCTGACATATGAGTTCTGTTATACTCACAGACATAATTCAAACAGTTTTAGAAACTTCAGTGTTTTCTATCCAATACTAATAATAATATGCATATATTAGCAACTATGACTGAGGAGCAGGCCGTTTACTCTGGGCACCTCTGTGCACCTTTCATCCAAGCTACTCAATACTGCCCCTGCAGCCATAAAAAGTTAAACTATCCCCAATTCAATGGAATTGCAACCCTCTGCATGCACAGTGCACTCTTCCATCACATGTACTGTACAGCTGATTCTCAAGATCTTGCACACTAATGAGATGCTATTGAGGCCACACTGTCTGAGCCAAGGACTACATGCTTTCTGGTAAGTTTTGATTATAATACTGGGTGGGGTGAATATATTTTATATGACATACATGATTTTTTTGTAAACTAGTAAATAGTAGCCTACAGCAAAGTGTGTTTAAATAATTTCTAACTTGTTAACAATTTCTGCTAGTTAGTATTTGCTACCYTGTGGGTTTTTGCTTGCTGGAGCCTGCTAACTGAGGAGTGTTAATGCACCTGTTTCCATAAACATTTATCTTACAAAGGAGTTGTTTAATCTAACTGATTAACTATTTATCTGTACTTGGAATTGTATTTGTTGTTTTTTTAGTTTCCTAATCTTTACAGGAAAATGCCATGGGCACAATCTGATGTGTGGAGACATTTCACTGCAGCTAATGTAGAAGGAAAATCTATAAGATGCATTATGATGATAGCACATCAGAACAAACAGAGTAGCATATTTCAACGACTGCAAGCACGACACAAAACGCAAAAAAAATATAAATCATGCTTTGACGAAATTCTTTTGTTGGCACTCCAATATGTCCCATAAACATCACAAAGCGTCCTTTTGTTAAGATTAATTCCGTCGATATATACCAAAATGTCAATTATTTGGACCGTTTCATCCAGAAAAAACACAGCTTCCAACTTTCGCCAAGATCACTACAAAAAATATCAAAATTACATGTAAATTTACCAAAACATTGCAAACTACTTTTGTCATACAACGTTAGGTATTTTTAAACGTTAATAATCTCCAATTTGATGATCTGTGTTCAATACAAAAAAAACCAAACTGACGCAACTTTTTTCATAACGTGACTCCCAAAAATGTACTTCATGTGACCCTCATTTACGATAGCCCTACTTCTTCACTACACAAAGGAATAACCTCAACCGATTCCAAGGACTGTGACATCCAGTGGAAGCGGTAGGAACTGCAAGCAAGTCCATTAGAATCTGGTTTCTCTAAAAAACTAATTGAAAAGACAGTGACATCAAAAAATACAAATTCTGAATGATTGTCCTCAGGGTTTTGCCTGCTACATAAGCTGTTATCTCACCAGACATGATTCAAACAGTTTTAGAAACTTCAGAGTGTTTTCTATCCAAATCTACTAATAATATGCATATCTATATTCTGGGGATGAGTAGCAAGCAGTTGAAGTCTGGCATGCTATTTCCAAAAGTGAAAATGCTGCCCCTGCCTTCAAGAAGTTAATTAAATGAGTGACTCTTCACATGGATTATTTCACTGAAGAACAAAAGGAATATGAATGATCCCCAATGATCCCACTTCTCCCCAAAAACATTTTCAACATACATCTGTAAAATGATAGTCTAGAAACTTAAGCTTGGTTGTCTTCCTCTCAGGCTTCCATGTCTTCTCCCTGGACCTCCTCAATGTCCACCTCTTGAACATCAGACTCAGGCCTCATCTTCACTGTCACTTTCTAACCTTGTGAGGATGGCTCGTTGTCAGGTTCAAAGCCTCAAATTGGCCCAGATGGCCACCAATTTTTCAATCCTGTATTGGTCAGCCTGTGCGTGCTTTGGTGTGGTGTTCCCAACAAGGACCAGTTGCGCTCTGAGGCGGCTGATGTTGTGGATTTGGAGGATGATGGAGGCAACGGGTAAGAGCCTCAGATCCACAAAGTCCCTTCCACCAGGTGGCTGAGAGATATTTTGCACGTCATATTGCGTCTCTATCCCAAAGCCCTTGCTTGGAAGTGTACTTCGCCAGACTGTCTAGAACCTTGCCCTCATCCAGGCCATGGTGGCGAGACACAATAGGGATGACACCATAGGCCTTGTTGATCCTGCACCAACAGGACGCTCTTGCCAGCATACTTGGGGTCCAACATGTACGCTGCGGCGTGTATGGGCTTCAGGCAGAAGTCTTCACGCTTTTTGATGTATTTCAGAACTACAGTTTCCTCTGCTTGGAGCAACAGTGAAGTGGGAACGGCAGTACGGATTTCTTCTCTTACGTCTGCAAGCAGAGTCTGAACATCAGACAGAATGGCATTGTCTCCTCAATCCGTGCAATGGCTACTGCTATAGGTTTCAGGAGTTTCAGGCTGCTTACCACACTCTCCCAAAATACATAATCCAGGAGATCCTCTTGATGGGGCTGTCCATATCGGCAGACTGTGATATGGCCATTTCTTGGAGAGACTCCTTTCCCTCCAGGAGACTGTCAAACATGATGACAACACCACCCCAACGGGTGTTGATGGGCGGCTTCAATGTGGTGCTCTTATTCTTCTCACTTTGCTTGGTGAGGTAGATTGCTGCTATAACTATGACCCTCACATACCTAACCATTTCCTTGGCTCTCTTGTAGATTGTTTCAGTACCAGATGTCCTTGAGGAGCAGATTCAATGCATGAGCAGCACAGCCAATGGTGTGATGTGAGGTAGGACTCCTCCACTTTAGACCAAGCAGCCTTCATGTTCACAGCATTATTTGTCACCAGTGCAAATACCTTCTGTGGTCCAAGGTCATTGATGACTACCTTCAGCTCATCTGGAATGTAGAGACCGGTGTGTCTGTTGTCTCTTGTCTGTGCTCTTGTAGAATACTGGTTGAGGGGTGGAGATGATGTAGTTAATTGTTCCTTCCCACGAACATTCAGCCACCCATCAGAGATGATTGCAATACAGTCTGCTTTCTCTATGATTTGCTTGACCTTCACTTGAACTCTGTTGAACTCTGCATCCAGAGTAGATAAAGCATGTCTGGTTGGAGGGGTGTATGCTGGGCAAAGAACATTCAGAAATCTCTTCCAATTCACATTGCCTGTGAGCATCAGTGGTGAACAGTTGCATACACCGCTCGCGCAAGACTTCATCAGCATTTCTCTGACTACGTTCCTCCATTGAGTCAAAAAAACATCTGATTCTAGGAGGACCATGAGCTGTTGCTGCGATAAGGAGTCTATTCATCATTTTCACCTTGAATAAAAGTAGAGAAACGTTTGTCAGAGGTTGCTTGTTGTAAGCGCTGAGGGAACTTTATGCACTTGGCCAGATGATTCTGCGTCTTTGTTGCATTCTTCACACATGATTTGGCATAGTATTTGCAAATGTACAAATAATAATTATATTATATATATTATTATATATTTAATATATATTAATATATTATATTAAAAATATATATTTAAATCAAATCAAATTTATTTATATAGCCCTTTACATCAGCTGATATATCAAAGTGCTGTACTGAAACCCAGCCTAAAACCCCAAAACAGCAAGCAATGCAGCTGTAGAAGCACGGGGCAGGAAAAACTCCTAGAAAGGCCAAAAACACAGA
>NW_019944632.1:27136-29322 GCF_002910315.2 Salvelinus sp. IW2-2015
ATGTATTGTGTAACATGAAGTCCTATGAGTGTCATCTGATGAAGATCATCAAAGGTTAGTGATTAATTCTCTCTCTATTTCTGCTTTTTGTGACTGCTATCCTTCGCTGGAAAAATGGCTGTGCTTATTGTGGTTTGGTGGTGACCTAACAATCGTTTGTAGTGCTTTCGCTAAAAAGCATATTTGAAATCGGACACTTGTGGGATTAACAAAAGAATACCTTTAAAATGATATAAGATACATGTATGTTTGAGGAATTTTAATTATGAGATTTCTGTTTTAATTTGGCGACCTGCACTTTCACTGGCTGTTGTCATATCGATCCCGTTACCGGGATTGCAGCCATAAGATATGCCACGAGACCTAGAATTGCCTTGTTTTTCCCACAAAAAAGGTTCACTGTTATAAGCTAACTTTTTTGATGAATTTAAGCAAAATCACCAAAATTCCAAAGCTTAACTTCCCATGGAAAATTTCTGGGGGAAAATCCGAAAATTTACCGGAAAGTTCCCGACCCTTTGCAACCCTAATCAGACACCTTATCGATAGCAACAGCTCATGGTCCTCCTGGAATCTGATGTTTTTTTGACTCAATGGAGGAACGTAGTCAGAGAAATGTCGATGAATGTCTTGCTCGAACTGTGTATGCATCTGGTTCTCCTCTGATGCTCACAGGCAATGTGAATTGGAAGAGATTTCTGAATGTTCTTTGCCCAGCATACACCCCTCCAACCAGACATGCTTTATCTACTCTGGATGCAGAGTTCAACAGAGTTCAAGTGAAGGTCAAGCAAATCATAGAGAAAGCAGACTGTATTGCAATCATCTCTGATGGGTGGCTGAATGTTCGTGGGAAAGGAACAATTAACTACATCATCTCCACCCCTCAACCAGTATTCTACAAGAGCACAGACAAGAGACAACAGACACACCGGTCTCTACATTCCAGATGAGCTGAAGGTAGTCATCAATGACCTTGGACCACAGAAGGTATTTGCACTGGTGACAAATAATGCTGTGAACATGAAGGCTGCTTGGTCTAAAGTGGAGGAGTCCTACCCTCACATCACACCCATTGGCTGTGCTGCTCATGCATTGAATCTGCTCCTCAAGGACATCATGGTACTGAAAACAATCTACAAGAGAGCCAAGGAAATGGTTAGGTATGTGAAGGGTCATCAAGTTATAGCAGCAATCTACCTCACCAAGCAAAGTGAGAAGAATAAGAGCACCACATTGAAGCCGCCCATCAACACCCGTTGGGGTGGTGTTGTCATCATGTTTGACAGTCTCCTGGAGGGAAAGGAGTCTCTCCAAGAAATGGCCATATCACAGTCTGCCGATATGGACAGCCCCATCAAGAGGATCCTCCTGGATTATGTATTTTGGGAGAGTGTGGTAAGCAGCCTGAAACTCCTGAAACCTATAGCAGTAGCCATTGCACGGATTGAGGGAGACAATGCCATTCTGTCTGATGTTCAGACTCTGCTTGCAGACGTAAGAGAAGAAATCCGTACTGCCGTTCCCACTTCACTGTTGCTCCAAGCAGAGGAAACTGTAGTTCTGAAATACATCAAAAAGCGTGAAGACTTCTGCCTGAAGCCCATACACYSCGCAGCGTACATGTTGGACCCCAAGTATGCTGGCAAGAGCGTCCTGTCTGGTGCAGAGATCAACAAGGCCTATGGTGTCATCACTATTGTGTCTCGCCACCATGGCCTGGATGAGGGCAAGGTTCTAGACAGTCTGGCGAAGTACACTTCCAAGCAAGGGCTTTGGGATAGAGACGCAATATGACGTGCCAAAATATCTCATCAGCCACCTGGTGGAAGGGACTTTGTGGATCTGAGGCTCTTACCCGTTGCCTCCATCATCCTCCAAATCCCACCAACATCAGCCGCCTCAGAGCGCAACTGGTCCTTGTTTGGGAACACACACCAAAGCACGCAACAGGCTGACCAATACAAGGATTGAAAAATTGGTGGCCATCTGGGCCAATTTGAGGCTTTTTGAACCTGACAACGAGCCATCCTCAACAAGGTTYGAAAGTGACAGTGAAGATGAGGCCTGAGTCTGATGTTCAAGAGGTGGACATTGAGGAGGTCCAGGGAGAAGACATGGAAGCCTGAGAGGAAGACAACCAAAGCTTAAGTTTCTAGACTATCATTTTACAGATGTATGTTGAA
>NW_019944632.1:29347-48925 GCF_002910315.2 Salvelinus sp. IW2-2015
CGAATTTTTTTTTGGGAGATGTGATAGCTCGTTGGGATCAACCAGGATTTCATCATACATGTCAAGCAGTTAAGTTTCTGATCTGTCTGTCCAATGCCTCGCTTCCTCGGTGCGCACTGTCACTGTGTCTGTTTCCATCTTGTCCAGCTGTGTATGTAACATTTCACATAAACCCTGTTTCTTGTCTGCATCGAAGTAGCGGTCCTTGTACCTAGCATCGAGATTGATGGCAACACTGTAAAGAGGCTCAGAGACAATGCCACTGAATTGCTTGTTCACAGCCTCGAGTAGTTTGTAAGTTTTAACCCCCCGGTCTGTCGGCAGTTTTTTGACAGCGTTTCAGTGCCATGACAGAGGTATCACGTCTGCTGCAGACAGTTGATTAGCTTTTTTCTCCAGTAAAGTTTAAATGGCGCTAGAGGGTGTTCATGTTCTCAAAGCCATTGAAATGGCAGCAGCGGTATGAGAACCAGTATGAAACCAACACATTCCTGAGCATGAATACTGCTTTCCTTAGTACGAAATCCTCGTCGACCCATTGTGCTGTGCAGACTCAGCATGCTCATGGGGCAGACATCGCTGGTCCAAATGTCAGTCGGGAAGCTATAGCAGTGAGCTCATAGATGGTCGTTTCAAACAATACTGTGTAACTCCGGTAGGGCAGCCATCTGAAAAATAGTCCTACTTGGTAGTGTGTACCGGGCTCGAGGTGCTCAACCAGTCAGCGAAAGCCAACATCCACAACAAGGAAGGGTTGATTGTCAAGGGCATTGAATCCTTTATCTTGGCGTTAATGGATTTTGCCTCGAGTTATCTTGCTGAAATGTTCTTACTCTTTCAAATGACTGTGGACTTGAACTTGTTTAGTTGTTGGAAAAGTTTGCTTAATATTTTTCTGCTTTTCTGTGTAGCGCTGTATTTTTCGTGGCGTCATTACGTCATCTACCTATGTTATATAGGTTTGCACGTCACGTTAACATCGGTTTTGCATATTGGCGTAAGACAGCGGGCAGATGTTGGCATTTTTACTAATATAGGCCTTTTACGATATGCTCACCGATTTATTGTGCATCCCTACTAGACATAATGAAGTGTTTTAATAATTCTGCTGTGTGGCATCGGTCTGGTTTCACCTCAAATCAGACACCTCACTAAATGAACCCCGCCCTCCATGGGGGAGACAGGGCCACCTCAGCCTTGTCAGGAGAGGGAAGGAGACAGACAGACAGACTTCTCCACCACCAGAGACTGGAATTGTTCAGCAGGGAGAGAGAGGCCAGACAGACAGCACTGTTATTGGAGTCTCACTGAGATCGTCTGAACTTACACTACACATTCACAAAAGTGTTATTGTGTGCGTACACGTTAAGTAGAGTACCTGAGTCAGTTCAGATACACTTAGTCAGCGGTTTGTTTGGATGTCTTGCCTCAAGGTTTTTTGTAATGTTGTTTTTCACAATGAACTCCACTCCTCTCGTCTCAATCTCTTGTTGTGTTCTCCTTCTCTCGTCTCTGCAGCCGGACAGGAGGCCCAGGCAACAGAGGACACAGCCAGAGACGCAACAGACGTACAGATAGAGGACTGCTCCCAGACTGACAGACAGGGGCCCAGCTGGCCCAGCCATGGCATCAGCCAGCAGCACAGATGTTTGAGGGACTTTGATCTGGGTGAGTACCAACTGGGTTGGAGATAAGGGGGAGGGGGTGTACCAACACAAAGAAGATGGGTGATTTGGGTGGGGCAGTGACTGGTGGCTGGTTTGAAGAGACTGAGGGAAATGTTGAGAGAGAAAAAAATAACTAGGATTGGGAGAATTTTGTTGACAGAGGAAGAAGTAGAAGTTACATTTAGATGGGAGAAAGTGTGAGATTTAGGGTTTGAATAAACGAATGACGCAAAAAAATGAAAGGAGAGGAAAGAGGACAAGGATAGACAAACGAGGAGAGGAAAGAGGGTGGATGCAAAGACAGCAGAATTAGATGTAGGTGGCAGCATTGAATCATTCAATATATGATTCAGATGTGTCTGTCTTCAAAAAGCTAAAGTAACACTCATTTCTAATAAAGGACTTACAGCTATGAAAGGGGAATAATATCAAGTGTTGGTGTGAGAGATGAGGGAGGGGGGATATTGTAAATGACCCGTGACAGAACTGTAAACTGGAGAGAATGGAGGATTTTTAAGAAATAAAGTGTTTGTAGTTCTAGTATACTTAACAAATCCTTAAATATGATCTGAAACAACCCTCATAGATGGAACAAAAGGTGACAGAATCCATTATGTAGAAATTGACCATTGGCCCACACAGTGTTTCTCAGATGAAACCTCTCTGGATAATTCGGACGCTAGCGTCCCACCTCAACAACAGCCAGTGAAATTGCAGGGCGCCAAAATCCAAAACAACAGAAACTCATAGTTAAAATTCCTCAAACATACAGTATTTCACACCATTTTAAAGATACACTTGTTGTAAATCTAGCCACAGTGTCCGATTCAAAAAGGCTTTACGACAAAAAGCACACCAAACGATTGTTTAGTCAGCACTTAGTCACAGAAAAACACAGCCCATTTTTCCAGCCAAAGAGAGGAGTCACAAAAAGCAGAAATAGAAGAAAATGAATCACTAACCTTTGATCTTCATCATGACACTCATAGACTTTCATGTTACACAATGCATGTATGTTTTGTTCGATAAAGTCATATTTAGTATCCAAAAATCTCAGTTTACATTGGCGGCGTTACGTTCAGTCGTTCTAAAACATCCGGTGATTTTACAGAGAGCCACATCAATTTACAGAGAAACTCATAATAAACATTGCTAAAAGATACGAGTGTTAGCTGGATTTTTAGATCCACTTCTCCTGAATGCAACCGCTGTCAGATTTCAAAAAAGCTTTACCGAAAAAGCACACCATGCAATAATCTGAGTACAAGCACTCAGAAACAAAACAGCCATACAGATATCCACCATGTTGTGGAGTCAACAGATGTCAGAAATAGCATTATTAATAATTCACTTACCTTTGATGATCTTCATCAGAGTGCAACTCATGAATCCCAGTTCCACAATAAATGTTGATTTGTAAGATAAAGTCCATTTATGTCCAAATACTCCTTTTTGTTCGCGTGTTCAGTACACAATCCAAACTCACGACGCGCGGGCAAGTCCATGCGAAAGTTCAGACGAAAAGCCATATTACAGTTCGTAGAAACATGTCAAACGAAGTATAGAATCATTCTTTAGGATGTTTTTAACATAAATCTTCAATAATGTTTCAACCGAGAATTCCTTTGTCTGTAGAAATGCGATGGAACGCAGCTAACTCTCACGTGAGCGCACGTGATCAGCTCATGCAGACACCTGACTCAATTACCTCCATTCCCCCCTCCTTCACAGAGAAGCATCAAACAAGGTTCTAAAGACTGTTGACATCTAGTGGAGCCTTAGGAAGTGAATCGGACCAAATTTACACTATCTTTGGATAGGCAAAGAGTTGAAAAACTACAAATCTCAGATTCCCACTTCCTGGTTGGATTTTTTCTCAGTTTTGCCTGCCATATGAGTTCTGTTATACTCACAACATCATTCAAACAGTTTTAGAAACTTCAGTGTTTTCTATCCAAATCTACAATGATATGCATATTCTAGCTCTTAGGACTGAGTAGCAGGCAGGTATCTCTAGGCACCTTTTTATCCAAGCTACTCAATACTGCCCCCTGTCCCAAAGAAGTTAAATTTACAAGTATGTATGTTAAAATAGTTCTGTGTGCTTATTGTTGTGAAGGCCCTCGTACATCGCTGTGAATGTGTATGAGTGATGTGCAAGGTGACCCTGCAGTGAGAGTCCTTAGCAGGATACAAGACCAGTGTCTCTTATGGAGACAGTAGTAGTTAATAGTTCAGGGCTTTAGGAGGACCTGTCACTGGTTGTTTCTCATTCCCCCAGCCCCCTTCCACCTCACCTCACCGCTTCCCTAGTCAGTGGCTCCATCCCCTGTCTTCCCTCACGGCTGCTCCATAAATTGACCCACTTAAGATCATTGAGCTGTTGGTGTTTAATTTTTTATATTTTTATTATGCAGTGAATTTGCTATGCTCTGGCTTGGGCTGGTTTCACCACGCCTGACTGCGCCCAGCGTCGCTCACCTGACCGGTCACTCACCCCTTGGGGCTCCTGCCAGCTTGCTGCCAGGTCAACAAGCTCCCGACGCTCTTGCCTCTCCCGTTCAGCACGCAGGGTGGCCCTGAGACCTGGCCTGGAGTGGATCGGTCCATCACAATTATTTTAAAGACACACTGCATTACGGACATTTAATGAGGAACAACTATTGTGATTATGTGAGAGATAAACAACTCAGCAAGACTTAAAAAATCTATGGTGGATGAAACCGTTCAAATCGTTTCATAATAGACTTTATTCCAAGCTGTTATTGATTGTATACTTTATTTAAGCATTAAGCCAGAGGGGTTGGTATATGACCAATATGCTTAACCACGATGAAAAGCGCGAGTGCCTTGACACCAGCCCTTAGCACGTGGTACACACTAGCACTTCTAGTTCCTGCAGAGACTCCCACATAACTGAACAGGAGATAGACTTCATCAGGTTGTATGGTCCCTTTAAGATATGTACTCATATCTTAAATTATATAATTATTATATAATTTACAGACATGTACAAAGACAATAGCTGAGAGATGAGACACTTCTTTATGTTTGTAAGACAAAGTACTGATTCAGAGCATTAATCTAAAACAAATAGGCCCAACTTGAGCCCATGAAGAAAGCCAATCCAACCTGAATCACAACGCGAAGCCAAGTGCAAAACCATTCTGACTAACAATGTCTCTCTGTGACATGTTCTGAATAAAGAACACTCTTCCCCGTCTTTAATCCAGACCCTGCCATAGCCCCTGGGTCAGAAACTCAGAGAGAAGAGAGGTGGACTGAAGGAATCATCTTAACACCCTCAGGTTTACACAAGCCAGTCACAAATGTCAATCAGATGCAAAATATAGAGGCAAAATGCAAGCACGGAATGTGAGAGGCAGTGCTATTCTCAGAGGTGTGTGTCTCAGGGGGACAGAGGCTTGATCAATAGCTCACCTGCAATGAATATGTGAGTGTTCTTATTGACTGGACAAGCAGATGTGTATTCAAAACCTGACAACAGAAGCATGAGTCCGGTCGATATTTTTGGGGTCCAAAATCACTAATGCCTCCTGGTTCAACCACCATTTTAACAGGCAAAATGGGGATTAAGAGAATCTTAGGTCTGACAATATGCTGTGATTGTGTCAGACTGTGTACAAAATAATGAGTCAACTGTGTGAGGTGAAGAGGGTGCGTCTCCGTGGTCCTGTGGTGGGCAGAGCCTTCCTGGTTGGTCTGTACAGTGAAAGTCATCTGGCTAAACCAGCCTTCAGACCTACATAACAGCGGAACAGCTACTTAGATCTACTACCTCTGTCTGAATCGGAGACTAAAATCCCCTTGGCTCACTGCAAAAGCTATCCTCCTTGCCCTGTCTATGACCTATGATCATTTACTCTGTGCTTTCTCTCATCTCGATCTCTTCTGGCCATCCCTCCTTCACCCCCTCTTCTCCTTTCTCTGACCTGTACTCATTCTCTATGCATCCGTCTCCCGCCTTGCTCCTTCTCTTCCCCTCCCTTCCTGACTGATAGGCATTGGTCAGCGGTGTGGTAATGAGTTGGGACTCCAGGAAATGAGGGTTGACCTGCAGTGTGTGATCCTGTAATCAGGTTGGGTAAACGCTGGGGCCWCGCCCTGCCACCCTCCTTGCCTCTGCACTCCCTGCCCCGGCCTGTCTGTCTGTCCACCAGTGAGCCTGATCGTTCAGTCAGGTTGGAGAGGGGAGGGGAGATGAGATGACAACACAGACACCCGCTACCATCCATCCTGTCAGGACTCCATGGCAGAGCAAACCTACATCTCCTCAGCTTGAGAGCAGGGATTGGATGGTGAGGAGGGGGAATGAGGGAGGGGAGGAGAGGAGGATGGAGCTGAGAGAGACAGGAGAGTAGCGGGGGGAAACAAAAGTGTAAGAAGAAAACAAATGGAAAGCAGAAAAAGCAAAGTGAGAGGAAGAATGGGAGATGAGGCAGGATGAAAGATGGGTCGATGTACTACAGGCTGATGAAAAAGTGAGAAGGGGAGCAGCAGACAAGGAGAGGATAGAAACAAAACGAGAAAGGATTGAAGACAAATTAAGCAGAGGGCGGAAAGTGACGGGAGAGATGGGAATAGACATTAAAAGACGTCAGCCATGATACGGGGGAAAAAGAGAAAAAAAGGACTGTTCCTCACAGGTTCACTGCTGCTGAAACCCCCTAAGACTTGAAAAAGAGGAATATTTAGAGAGRGGCAGCTGGCCAGGGGGTCACATCAAGCGCTTGACCATGTTTAAAAAGAGCCACTAAGAGTGAATAACTGTCATAATTATGAGCACAACTGGGCCAGTCTGCTGCTGCACACACAGTGGAGGATCTGGGTTATTCAAACACACACAGGGCCATAAAGGAGTAATATGCCTAGGGTAACTCAAAGGTCGCCTACGATACTCGCATCTGTCCAGGGGGTTTACACCATCAGCCAATCCGGTGGCTACTTAATACTAGGGCTGGGAATTGCCAGGAATCTCAATCACGATACTTAGGTGCCAATACAATACGTGTTACGATTCTCATGATTCTGTATGTATTGCAACTCGATGTTCCAAGCATATTGCTCACCATTTGATCTGCTGCAGAGGCACAACAGAGAGCCATGAGAAAATGCATTTTAATCAATCTATTTAAAAAGAAGTTGGAGAACAATAATATGAAGGAAAAATACTGTAGTTTTGGTGTAGTAWTTGGTACAGCCAATTAGCGCAAAAATAACATTGCGATATTGTCAAAACAATACGATATGGCCTCCCGAGTGACGCAGTGGTCTAAGGCGCCACTACAGCCTCCAGTTCGATACCAGGTTGTGTCACAGCTGGCCGTGACCGGGAGCCCCATGGGGTGGCGCATAATTGGCCCAGCGTCGTCCGGGTTAGGGGAGGGTTTGGCCGGGGGATTTCCTTGGTTCATCATGCTCAGCGACTCCTTGTGGCCGACCGGGCGCCTGCAAGATGATCTCAGTTGTCAGTTGGACGGTCTTTCCTCCAACACATTGGCGCAGCTAGCTTCCGGGTTAAGTGAGCAGTGTGTTAAGAAGCAGTGAAGCAGAGCAGCGCGGCAGGTCATGTTTCGGGGTTCATAACTCCCACAGAACTACTTGACCTCTTACTCCCCTCTCTCTCTAGATGAAATTCTGCGACTAATGAAGGCTGGCTACCCAACAACCTGTCTACTTGACCCCATCACCCCCTCCAGACCATCTCTACAGACCTTCTCCCATTCCTCACTTGCCTCAACTCAACCCTGACCACTGGCTGCGTCCCCTCTGACTTCAAGTTTGCCTCTCCTTAAGAAACCAACACTTCATCCCTCTGACGTCAACAACTACAGACCGGTATCCCTTCTTTTCTTCTTTCCAAAACACTTGAGCGTGCTGTAACTCTTGTTATCACTCTCAGAACAATCTTGTTGATCCTAACCAGTTACGCTTCAAGTCGTGTCACTCATCCGAGACTGCTCTCCACTCTGCCAAAGCTGACTCGGTGTCTGCACCACGTACTTTCACTACTGGTGTCCCCCAGGGCTCAGTTGTAGGCCCGCTCCTCTATACACTAAGTCATTCTGCTCTGTCATATCCTTTCATGGTCTTCCTATCATTGCTATGCAGATGACACTACTTTTTCGCCTTCCCCCCCTTCTGACAGCCAGGTGGAGACACGCATCTCTGAGTGCCTGGCATATCTCAGCTTGGATGTCGGCCCACCACGTCAAGCTCAACAAAACACAGCTGCTCTTCCTCCCAGGGAAGGCCTGCCCGCTCCAAGACTTCTCCATCACAGTTGACAACTCCAAGGTGACCCACTCCCAGAGTGCAAAGAACCTTGACGTGACCCTGGACAACACTGTCATTCTCTGCAAACATCAAAGCAGTTCACTCTCTTCAGAGTACAACCTTTCCGCACACAGGAAGTGGCGCAGGTCCTAATCCAGGCACGTCTAGACTACTGCAACTCTTTTGGCTGGGCTACGAGCTTCTGCCATCAAACTCCTGCAACTTGGTGGAACAAATGTCCCCCTAAAGTCAGGGCAGTGGAGTCCCTGCCCATCTTTCAAAAACATCTGGAAGAAATGTGTTGAGGGAAATGTACTTGATACAATTGTGATGTATTGTCTCACCTATCTTAAGATGAATGCACTAATTGTAAGTCGCTCTGGATAAGAGCTTCTGCTAAATGACTAGAATGGAAAACGTAGAATGAACAGTATGTGCTCACAGACCTAGACACACATTATGGTTACATATGGTTCTTATGCACAGCTCATTTGTGTATGCAAATAAGCATCTTGACAGGAACTGTAGTACAAATCTGTTTATTCGTGAAAACTTGAACTAAGAGAGTAAATCAATTGGAATCTCTTTTTGACAGCACCCCTTTTGATTTGAAGAAAACTTTACATACATATTTGCCTATTGTAGAAGTGCTCAGAAAGTTACTTTTTGGACCCAAATACCAAAAGATTCAAGAGATAAAAAGGTACCAGACTTCCATGTCTTCATCACCGCAAAAGATAAACGGTTGAGATTGATATCACTTATAAACAGGGTTATCAAATTACTCAATTTGTTGTAATTTTTATTTTATTTTTTACCTAAAACTTTAATTATCAAAAAATGCGTAAACTACCGMTTTTTTTTTATTCACATATGTTGTAGCTTAGAGCCTTGTGTTGTGCTCACCATCGGTTGAGACAACATGTTCTTGAATACAGGGTGGGTGTCATGTTTTGGTAACTAAATGTACTGAAATGGGAATAAAATTGACATTTCCACTTTCAAATGGTACCACAAAGATGGTGTGAGGGAGAACGTTGCCTTGAATGGGAATATCTGTTTGTTTTAATTATACTGTTTATACTCCATAGGAAACCTATTGAAATCATAGAAATATAGACAATAGTATAGACATGACCATTTAAGTTGACATCTGATGGTGGGTGGACCAGCGGCCATCTCTGTGGTAGTAATTAGAAGTTACAATTTTAATAAAATTTACATTTCAATGGTATACCAGCTAAATTACAGTGGTCTGAAGGGATAGGTCCATTCTATGAATAATTGTTCTATGCTTGAAATGACACCCACCATTCAAGATCATGTTGTGTCAACAGATAGCGGGCACAACACAAAACTCGCAGAAGATGTGAAGTTGGGTCGAAGCTACAATATACGCCCATATCAACAACAACAAATTAGTTTACGCATTTATGCTAATTGGTCAAAACATTTAATTAGAACACATTTTTTGGGAAGAAATTATCAAATAGTTTGACAACCCTGCTTGTGAGCTTTTGATGTCATTTAAACTCAACAGTTTATATTTTCCCAGTGATGAAGACATGGATGTCTCATGGTATGGTATGCAAAGTGGATGAACTTTGAGCACCTTTATCTCCTGAATGTTTTGGCAATCAAGACCAAAAAGTCCCTTTCTGGCCCCTTCTTCCATGGGCAAACATCAATGGAAAGTTTTGCTTAAATCAAAAGGGATGCTGTCAAAAATGTATTGAATTCAAATGGATTAAACCAACATTCAATTGTGTGTGCATGAGTACTGCGTGTGTGGGAGTCAGATAATGGGTGAGGACTGATGAGTCCAAGCCTAATCTCTGGCCATGTTTACACAAACACACATTCAGATAAACACAGTCCCCCTGACCTCTTCACCTAACTTCATCAACTCATCCCCCATTCATCTCCTAACCTCTCAAGCACCGTCTCTTTTTATCTACTTTTCCCACTATCACACTACCTCCCTCTATCCCTCTCCTTCAAATTTCCCATTCTAAATCCATTTCCTCCCTCCCTTCTTTTTCTCTGCCCATCCACAATAGCAGCCTTTCCAGGAGGGCCATCAATCTTCTTCAAGGAGAGCAGAGCCAGAGAGCGCTAAGGCTACGGCAGATTACCATCTCTCCTTACTGATCACTGCTGCTGCTCACTGGACAACACAGGGAGGGAGGCACAGGGAGGGAGATCGTGGTTGTAGCCCCAAACCAAGAGAGAGCTACACCCACCAAATCTGCAAAAGGTATTTGCATCCTAATTCAGAGGTGTATACATTTAAATCGAAACTGAGAACTCCCTACCTGTCCAACCCACACCTGTCTGCCTGTCCCCTGAGAGGACTCAGAGCCTAAGGAGAGAGCATTTAGCTAGGTTTTCTATAGAGAGATAAGACCCACTTCTAGTCTTTAGTCTATATGTAATGACAGGGTAGAGGTAATAGCCCAGTGATTGTGGGGATCCATAACCAGCCTACAAGGGTTGGCTTCCACTTACAGCCTGTGAGATACGGTAGAGTTAGAGGGAGAGTAGAGGACAAGTGAGGGGCAGATAAGATAGAGGTGGAAGAGAGGGGAGCATTATGCGTTAGGTAGAGGCTGGGAGGCAGGGGGCAATGAAGCAGCTGATGTTTATTCACTTGTCAAAACGCTACAGGCAAAGACATGCGAGGTGTGCCTTACGGAGACTTCAGGGCAGAACAGAGAGGGTTAGGGGTGTGTGTGTAGCTAAGGGGAGGTATTATGGTGTTAGTGTGGGGGGTGTTAGATATTTATTTACAGGCCAGGATTAGGGGGATGAGGCAGAGAAGAGACGTGACCTTGCAGCCAAGAGTTTTTGTTTTTTTTACGAGACGCCTCACAATAATCCACACACCTACCCACACACACGCCTGTGCCACCACCAAGGCCAGTCCTCTACTCTAGAGAGGCTGGTGGAGAGGGGGGAGAGAAGGGGGTGAGGACTGAGCGACAAGGGCTCAGATCTTATATATCTCCATGCTGTCTTCGGTAACTCCCTGCAAGTTCAAAATCTAACTGGAATAATAGGAATCACTCATATCATTCTGCAGTGTAAGGTCCTTGTTTCTCCTTCTGAAAGCAGGGTCATCTCAGCTTGGATAAGAACCTAAGCACCAGGATAGCTTTATACAGTTATCCTATAAGTTAATTGCAATGCCTTTCCTCCTCACTGAGGTTAAGGCTTTATACAGTTATCCTATAACTTAATGCAATGCCTCTTCCTCCTCACTGAGGTTAAGGCTTTATACAGTTATCCTATAACTTAATGCCTCTTCCTCCTCACTGAGGTTAAGGCTTTACACAGTTATCCTATAACTTAATGCAACGCCTCTTCCTCCTCACTGAGGTTAAGGCTTTACACAGTTATCCTATAACTTAATGCAATGCCTCTTCCTCCTCACTGAGGTTAAGGCTTTACACAGTTATCCTATAAGTTAATGCAACGCCTCTTCCTCCTCACTGAGGTTAAGGCTTTACACAGTATCTATAACTTAATGCAACGCCTCTTCCTCCTCACTGAGGTTAAGGCTTTACACAGTTACCTATAACTTAATGCAAACGCTCTTCCTCCTCACTGAGGTTAAGGCTTTACACAGTTATCCTATAAGTTAATGCAACGCCTCTCCTCCTCACTGAGGTTAAGGCTTTACACAGTTATCCTTAAATTAATGCAATGCCTCTTCCTCCTCACTGATTAAGGCTTACACAGTTATCCTATAACTTAATGCAATGCCTCTTCCTCCTCACTGAGGTTAAGCTTTACACAGTTATTCCTATAACTTAATGCAAGCCTCTTCCTCCTCACTGAGGTTAAGGCTTTACACAGTTATCCTATAACTTAATGCCTCTTCCTCCTCACTGAGGTTAAGGCTTTATACAGTTATCCTATAAGTTAATTGCAACGCCTCTTCCTCCTCACTGAGGTTAAGGCTTTATACAGTTATCCTATAACTTAATGCAATGCCTCTTCCTCCTCACTGAGGTTAAGGCTTATACAGTTATCCTATAACTATTTGCAACGCCTCTTCCTCCTCACTGAGGTTAAGGCTTTATACAGTTATCCTATAACTTAATGCAACGCCTCTTCCTCCTCACTGAGGTTAAGGCTTTATACAGTTATCCTATAACTTAATGCAACGCCTCTTCCTCCTCACTGAGGTTAAGGCTTTATACAGTTATCCTATAACTTAATGCAACGCTCTTCCTCCTCACTGAGGTTAAGGCTTTACACAGTTATCCTATAACTTAATGCAACGCCTCTTCCTCCTCACTGAGTTAAGGCTTTACACAGTATCCTATAACTTAATGCAACGCCATCTTCTCCTCACTGAGGTTAAGGCTTACACAGTTATCCTATAACTTAATGCAATGCCTCTTCCTCCTCACTCACAGTTATCCTATAACTTAATGCAATGCCTCTTCCTCCTCACTTTACACAGTTATCCTATAACTTAATGCAACGCCTCTTCCTCCTCACTGAGGTTAAGGCTTTACACAGTTATCCTATAACTTAATGCAATGCCTCTTCCTCCTCACTGAGGTTAAGGCTTTACACAGTTATATAACTTAATGCAACGCCTCTCCTTCCTCATCACTGAGGTTAAGGCTTTACACAGTTATCCTATAACTTAATGCAATGCCTCTTCCCCTCACTTTACACAGTTATCCTATAACTTAATGCAACGCCTCTTCCTCCTCACTGAGGTTAAGGCTTTACACAGTTATCCTATAACTTAATGCAATGCCTCTTCCTCCTCACTTACACAGTTATCCTATAACTTAATGCAACGCCTCTTCCTCCTCATGAGTTAAGGCTTTACACAATATCCTATAACTTAATGCAATGCCTCTTCCTCCTCACTGAGGTAAGGCTTTACACAGTTATCCTATAACTTAATGCAATTCCTCTTCCTCCTCACTGAGGTTAAGGCTTTACACAGTTATCCTATAACTTAATGCAACGCCTCTTCCTCCTCGCTGAGGTTAAGCTTTAATTATCCTATAACTTAATGCAACGCCTCTTCCTCCTCACGAGGTTAGGCTTTATACAGTTATCCTATAACTTAATGCAATGCCTCTTCCTCCTCACTTTACACAGTTATCCTATAACTTAATGCAATGCCTCTTCCTCCTCACTTTACACAGTTATCTATAAGTTAATGCAATGCCTCTTCCTCTCACTTTACACAGTTATCCTATAACTTAATGCAATGCCTCTTCCTCCTCACTTTACACAGTTATCCTATAACTTAATGCAATGCCTTCTGTCTCTCGCTGAGGTTAAGGCTTTGGGGGTGTTGCCAACTTTCAGTACGCTGTCACCTTGTTGTCTGGGGATCAGAGTTGAGGACAGGGGTTATACTTAGAGCTGTCTACATACTGTACGTCCCGCCACAGCGCTGACTTGGGATCAGTAGCTCTGTTCGGGGCCTCTGTGCCACACGGCGGGGAGGAGAGGTATGGCTCAGCGCTAAAGACTGACACTAACTTAATCACTGATAATTGAGTCGGCTGCTGGGGAAGATGCAACATTAAAAAGGGGCAATCTGCAATTGAGGGATGGGGCTGGAGAAATGTAACCACTATGAAATTCATAGGCAYAGCTATGAATGCAAGGACTGACAAAATGTGTTTTGAGGCTATATAGTTTACAAACAGTGGAGTAAAACAAGCTTATATTTTGGGTTCTGATGGGGTACGACAGTGGATCTAAGCTCACGAGGCATTTCTAAATTATATTCTTCAAGAATGAAATGGGTACTTATCATTCATACGTAAAAAAAATAATAATGGATGCCGCAACTGCAGATTGCCCCTTTAAAGGATGAAAACGGTAGACAGGGCTGGCTCAGCCTGTCATTGGGTGTCTAATCACTGAGAAGACACACACATGCGCACACACACATCAGATCACTATCGGATATTAGCCCAGAACCACTCAGGACCCTCAAAGGGGCTTTGATCAGTCGAGGGTCGAGGAGAGCGAACGGACAGAGGGGGGGGGGGGGCGAGGACACAGCCCACACACACCGTCAGAGGAGCGAGGGACAGAGAGACAGACGAGTGTCCTTCCCTGTCATCAGGACCCGGAGGTGTCCAAGGAAATGACAGAGGGGCATATTCAAACGGCTGTCTGCCTCCATAGCTGCCCCCAAGAAGCTTGGATCAATTACACAGTAATTACACTGTAACTGCTTAAGTTAGGCTGCTACCCCCAAAGTCAGGGTGCTACCCCCAAAGTTAGGGGGGAATGTAACCCCATTCCATGGCCTTCAATATCATCAACTTGAGCAACAACACATGCTCTTGCTAGTGATCCCAGCAGCAGTTTTAGTGAGACAGGTGAAGTGACAGTGGGTTGTATAAAGCCTATAGCAGTGGGTTGTGTATAGCCTATAGATAGCTGGTGAGTGGATTTATGAAGATGGAGGGGTCCTGTAATAGAGTGTTGATGAATTGACCAGCCTCCACCCTTCCCTGACCATAGGGAGCATGTCTGGGAGAATGAGACTGGATATCTGTCAAACTGTCTGGAGCTGACAGGGTTAAAAATCAACTGATAAAACTACTGCTCTATCTAACGACAGAGAAGAAAGGAAAGGACAGAATAGGAAAAAGCCCAGCAGGAACAAGCAGAGAGGACAAGCTCTTCCCTCTTATTAAGAGTTTCTCCCACAAATGCTGACAGCCTCACACTGCCAAATTAAAGGTTTTTGAGCACACACACAATGACAATGACATGCACACGTTTCTTTCTTGTGCCGCAACATCCATACACTTTGCTGTCGTGGCTCAGTGCATGGATGCCGTGAGATCAAAGATTTTACAGATCGTATGAGATGCTTTAGCGGTGGACTGCAGGGGTCTGACATCCCCTGCAACGGAGACAGAGGTACGGAGCAATGGAGGAGAAAGAGAAAGGAAGAGAGGGAAGAAGAATGAGAGAGCGAGAATCCAAATGAAAGGCTGCCAAGCAAAAAGGAGGTAGAGTATCTGTACACTGAAAAGCAATACAAAGCAGACATAATGAAAGAAGATGAGAGCTACATTGGCAATGTGTGAGAGAAGTAAGCACAGTATACATCGAGCTTTTATTTCTGAAATGGGCAGAAGAATATAGATTTAAGTAAATTTAAGTTTAAGTAAAAATGCCTCACAAGATTCACAATATCAAACAATTACTCTGATCAGAATTGGATCAGAGGCCAACAGAGTAATGTTTTATTTAGGGATGTGCCAAATGGACATTTTTTTTTTTTTCTTAACGTTTAAACTGCCATGTTGGGGGGGGGGGGGGGGGGGGGGGGGGGGTTCCGTTTAAAACAATAAGAAGAAAAAAAAATATCCACATTTATTCATAATGCAAATGAAATGGTCCTATTACAGATGTATGACCGTTAGGCGGGGCAATGAAGTTCTATCTACCGCGACCCTTTACACCACAGAACGCAGTACAGTAACATGTCCATAATTGATCACTTGCAATTTAAAAAAGTGCCGCATCAGCAGCGTATGTACCTTTTCAGACACTAAAATTCTGCTCCAGCATAGAACGTTCAATTGTTTCCCTGACAACAAACGTTGCTGATTGATGTGCTGCTGTGTCGTTTATGCTGTTTTTTATGGTAGGGTAGCTAGAAGTGCTTTCTTTCTATTAAATGTCTTCGTAAGTCGCGATAACTAACACACTTTAAAGTACTTTTTTTTTGTCAGAGCACAGGCAGCAGGCATGCTAGGATTGAAAGTTCTGGTCGCCTAGTGATGGAAGGTAGTCCCGCTTCGGCATTACTTTACAGACAAGTAAAATGGCGTTCATGTCTCCAGAGAAGGTTTCTTGTCTGCGTTTTAAAAGCCGTAGTGTAGCCTTCCCTAACATGCTGACCAGACCGGACACATCGCGTGCGCGAGCGTTGCAATATAAATTTAGAAATCCATTTTATTCAATTATTGCGCGCCAACGAGCGTCTGCGACGCCAAGGGCTAAAATAGACCTCATTCCTATTTCTGACGCAGATCGCGCTGCGAGTCCTGCCTCTCCCATCTCCTCATTGGTTTATAGAAGCAGGTACCCACGTGCCATCTCCTCATTGGTTATACCCACGTGGGTGATTGAAAGACGAACTGTTTTGCCGGTAGTCGTGGTAATACAATTAAAGTTTAGATGCGATCCCCATATAAGTTAAACGATGACAAAGCCTGGAAGGTGGAGAGATGACTAGAAACGATTCGGTTGGCCGTTTTATGTGTGGATTAATTGTCGGAGTAGAGGTCCTTGTGCATTTCAAGTTAAATAACAACTCAATGTTTATATCCRAGGACAAATTAGCTAGCAACAGCAAGCTAGCTAAATAGGACAAATTAATGTTAGCTAGCAAGTGCAAGCTAACTAGCTAAATTGCCATACATGTTTAATGCTTTTCGACCTGTCCCCAAATTAATGTAATTGGTTCAGAGTTTGTTTTGATATTTAAAACTGCGTGTCGTGATCGCATTTGGTGTGGGGGGGCAAAATAAYTTTATGCACGATGGCGCACGCGCACAGCCGGTTTGGGTTCCGTGTAACAGACAAACAAGCATGTCGTAACCAAGGCACTTTCAAGAGGACACATATCATTATATCTGAAAAGGGTAATCAATACAGGCTACACCAGTAGCCTACTGTGATTTCATATGAGACAGAAACACCCCTACCCACTAATCAACTAAGAGAAGCCTACCCCGTGCAAGACTGGCCCGAAGATACTGTATANCCTACTGTGATTTCATATGAGACAGAAACACCCCTACCCACTAATCAACTAAGAGAAGCCTACCCCGTGCAAGACTGGCCCGAAGATACTGTATACCGCCAACACCAGTGCCATGAATAGACTAAGCGAGGATATTCTACATGCAACAGACCAAAGACTGAACACACACTTGGGTCATTAGCGAAGAGAAAGAGCAGGCAGGCCAGCATGAGGGAGAGAGAGGAGGAGCAGGCAGGCCAGCATGAGGGAGAGAGAGGAGGGGCAGGCAGACCAGCATGAGGGAGAGAGAGGCAGGCAGAACCGTACACGGCTTGGTAATCTGCATCTCGCAATGTCTTAATTGTCTTCCATGCCTCGCGAATTCACCAAAGTAGCCTAAAGTTCACCTCTTCCTCTGAGTTTATTTAAATTACACTACCTTCTGTAGGCCTTTATAGCCATAGTCAGGCTATAAAATTGGGATTTTTTATTAATTTTTTAAGTGTGATAACTGCATTGTGACTTTAATATGTGGGGTGGGGATTCGGTTAGGGATTTTTCTTAACGTTAAGGATCCCAACTTCATTTAAATGTTCACACCCCTAGTTTTATTAATGTACAGAAATAAAAAATCCTACATGTCAAAATGTAGGTGATATGCATATTGGCTACAGCTTCATGTCCAAACCGATGCCGACAAGAGGTGCCAAAAAATGTGGCCAAACTTTAATGAGACTTAATTACAAAAATATAGTGATGATTGACAAATATAATGAAGGATAATTAACATGAGCATCTAAAGGCTTGATTCTGTCGACATACTGGAGGCACGGTTCCTTCAGATCAAATGGTCACAAGAGAGTGAAGGACAGTCACCCACCTTAAATCTGAGCGGGGGCGGTTCGCATTTTAAAACTATTTAACCGTAAACATAATTGTTTAAAACCTGGACATTTAATGTAATTTTATGAAGCATGTACCTTGTTTCAAAGTAACCTAGCATAGCCAAAATACAACCATAGAAATGTTGAGGGAATTATTTTATTAACACTTAATACGCCATTGAAAACAGCATGATTCTCATGTTCTACTGGTTTTCAAATCAACATTATTTTATTGTCCAACAGCATAATCCTAGTCATATTAGTAAGCCATGCTAGATACTGCATCTTTAGATCTCCCCTTCATTTTTACATGAACCCACTGGTGCATGCGGTGCGCTTTTGAGAAAGATCTTTTCCTGCTAATTGCATTGGGGAACATTRGCGCATAGCCTACAGCCATGTGCGCATTGTTGAGCTTATAATATAAAGAAATAAAACTATCAACATTTTAAGCTAAACGGTCTGATCTGTTGCATCAGCCTCATTGGTTTAAAAAAAAATTATGTGCAGTGGTCGGATGAATTTTAAAACAGTCCGTTTTAAAACATATACATTTATCATCATCACAGGGACAACGGGATTCCCTTAATGTCGAGCCCTGTAGGGAAAAGTATTTTGATGTAATTCTAACGTTGCACTATTTTATAGGCTACCAAGGGTGGCTAACCATCCTCCAGGAGAGCCTTAAAGGGGCAGTGTTGTATTTTGAGACAGGCTCGACTACTCAAAGAGTGTAGCATACATTTTGGTCTGATTCTCTATGGTAAAAATAGATAGTAATGCATGGGTCCTTGATCATACAATGACGTGCAAATGGTGTTAGTGGCATGACAAGCAAAAAGTTCATGTCTAGCCCTGCCACTCCATATTCCCTTCACAAGATCTCCACAGCGATGTCAGCTCTGCCTCATGAATATTCATCCACTTCATTAACACACAAGTGGGGAAACATTTTGCATGAGCCTGAAATTATTTGGAGAGATGGGAGGGAGAGAAAAGGAATAAAATACAGATGGGATAGACGCTAGAGAAAGAGGAGAGAGTCCACTAGTAGAGACAGACAACACAATAACTCTTTACTGAACCTCAAGAGTACCAGAAAGTTGTCCTACATTGTTCCACAAGCCAGCAGCCCCCTCTCCCCCAATTCCAAACCCAGATAAGGCTCTCTAAAAGCAGGAGCAAAGGCAAGGACATCAGGCTGGGAATTACATGCCATTTTACCTTGGAAATCCTCCAGGAACAAAGGCGACAAACAGCTGCAATTTCTCTGCTCATGTCTGGCTGCACACACAATGAACTGCTAAGTGCAGCGTGGAGGAAGCCACAGAGCAATCTGCTGTCATTCTACTACCATTCAGCCAGAGAAGAGAGTCTGCAACCTGGTGTTGTTTTTCCAACCTGCCCCCACAAATACACACACTCAATCACACAAGTGTACAAAGAATGTATGTTTCCTGCACATAGGTTATGCAAACCCACTCCCACAACAGAGAAACTCAAATCCACTTAGCCACAGACACACACTGACAAACCTACACACAAACAAGATTATTTTCTCTTTATGCTGTAATGCCAGTGAATCTCTTAAGAGGGACGGCCATGGGGGAAATCTCCATTCTCTAGTGATGTCCTCAGAGACCCAGTGAGACAGCACACTATATTTCCCAGCTAACTTCTTTGATGACTGAAAAAGTGGGCCGCTTTGGGGAAGCGATAAGACAAAGTCAGTCGGCACCCAAAAACTTTGTCCGGCCTTGTCCCCAGCTTTTTAAGGGCTGCAGAGCGAGGGCCTCGGACAAAAACACCCAACTATAATTGGAACACGGCCCAGGAATCAATACTGCTGCTCGAGTAACGGTCCTCAGCCAGAGCCATTTCATATTATACCCGCCATACCTGTTTCTGACAAAAAAACAAAAAGAAACTCAATTTCAGAATGGTATGAACTATCGATTTCACTACCGCA
>NW_019944632.1:49271-65627 GCF_002910315.2 Salvelinus sp. IW2-2015
AGTTAACTACCAGCACCGATTAATCTGACTTTGGGGCCACGGCCGGCTTTCTAAATCACTGCATTGTCATTGATATTCAGATAGCTTCCCGGGCGCTCAGCGGCCCAAGGCTACTCGGCCAGGGAGAAGTAGCCTCTAGCCCCCAGACCAGGCAGGCCTCCAGCCCACAACTCTCCACACCCAGCCAGCCAGACGCTCACTAAGCTAAAACCGCCACCAGCACAGCAGCACATTTAAATACATCTAAATGGCAGATGGGAAATGAGCTGCCCGGTTCCGAATACCGATGGAATTTACACCTTACGAGTGTTTTAACAATGCATCTTTCCTATAACGGCCAAAGATGTAATACAACGTCTTCACCAAAACAACATCCAGAGAGGTACCTAAGTCCGTTGTAGGAGCATGTTGTCGATTCTGATAGGCTGGAACGAAAAGCAGCAGTGCTGTTCTCGGATATTTCAGCTTTCTCCATTTAAAATCTTGCCTTAACATTAGAATGATTTCAGAATACTGACGAACGGATCAGAACTTAGACAAAAGTTACCACCTAGGCTGCATAAATGAGGCGTCTTGATTCTTAATGCTTACCTAAATAAAATGCACTAAGTCACCGATTGGCACATCATTGCGCATGTTAGGCTACACATCATGAAATATATTGAGGCAAATTAGAGAAATTAGCAAAATAGAACAATTGATTGAACATGAAATGTATTTCTATATGATATGAGGCCTATAGCTTATTGTTTATATTTGAATGCAGTTCTCAGTTTTCATTTGAATAACCTTTTTAAACATAGCTTGTAATTAATTGCAAAGACATTGACAACTCTGTATTTGTAGTTATCGGCAGTCACAGAGAGACAGATAAACCATTTGATTCTGTTTAGCGGAGATCTTCTGTGTTTAAAATGACGTGGGAGGGCATCTAACGGCGCACTTAGCTGTTCTACGAGTGGCCTGAGGCAAGCATTAAATTCCAAGCATTTTCAAGTGCAACGTTAATAATGGTGGTTTGCGGAAAAAGCTTGGATTTAACTTCTTACGCCTGAGATCGGCTGAGATCCCGTTAACGGGATCGACTTGACAACAGCCAGTGAAAGCGCAGGGCACCAAATTCAAACAGAAATCTCATAATTACAATTCCTCAAACATACAAGTATTATACACCATTTTAAAGATAAACTTGTTGTTAATCCCACCACAGTGTCCGATTTCAAAAAGGCTTTACGACGAAAGCATACCACGCGATTATGTTAGGTCAGTACCGAGTCACAGAAAAACACAGCCATTTTTCCAGCCAAAGAGAGGAGTCACAAAAAGCAGAAATAGAGATAYAATGAATCACTAACCTTTGATGATCTTCATCAGATGACACTCATAGGACTTCATGCATGTTTTGTTCGATAAAGTTCATATTCATATCCCAAAATCTTAGTTTACATTGGCACGTTGTGTTCAGTAATGTTTTGCCTCCAAAACATCCGGTGATTTTGCAGAGAGCCACATCAATTTACAGACATACTCATAATAAACATTTATAAAAAGATACAAGTGCTTTACATGGAACTTTAGATAAACTTCTCCTTAGTGCAACCGCTGTGTCAGATTTCCCAAAAAAKTTTACGGAAAAAGCACACCATACAATAATCTGAGTACGGCGCTCAGACACAAAAACAAGCCATACAGGTACCCGCCATGTTGTGGAGTCAACAAGTCAGAAATAGCATTATAAATATTCACTTACCTTTGATGATCTTCATCAGAATGCATTCCTAGGAATCCCAGTTCCACAATAAATGTTTTATGTCCAAATCAATCAATCACATTTATTTTATATAGCCCTTCGTACATCAGCCTAATATTCTCAAAGTGCTGACAGAAACCCAGCCTAAAACCCCAAACAGCAAAGCATACAGGTGTAAGAAGCAAGGTCTAGGGAAAAAACTCCCTAGAAAAGGGCCAAAACCTAGGAAGAAACCTAGAGAAGGAACCGGCTATGAGGGGTGAGCCAGTCCTCTTCCTGGCTGTGCGGTGTGGAGATTAGTTAACAAGAAATGGCCAAGATGTTCAAATGTTCATAAAATGACCCAGCATGGTTCAAATAATAAATAATCACAGAAGTTATTTGAGGGTTGTAGGCAAGTCAGCACAGCTCAGGAGTTAAATTCAATTGGCTTTTCATAGCGATCATTAAGAGTATCCTCTAACCGGCTCCTGGCGGTCTCTAGAGAGTTGAAAACAGCAGGCTACCTCCAAATAAACTCCTTTTTGTTCACGCGTTTTAGTTAAATCAAAATTCGCGCAGGCCAGACGAAAAGTCAAAAAATTCCATTACAGAGTTCGTAGAGAACATGTTAACGATGTATTACGAATCAAATCGTTATTGATGTTTTTAACTATAAATCTTTCAATAATGTTCAACCACGAGAATTCCTTTGTCTTTAGAAACTTAAAAGGAACACAGCTACCTCTCACGGGGTGTTGCGCCTGAGTGAGGCTCGTGGCACTCTGCCCAGACCCCTGACTCAATCAAAGCTCTCATGGCCCTCATCCTTTCACCAGTGGAAGCATCAAAACAAGGGTTCTAATACTGTTGACATCTAGTGGAAGCCTTAGGAGGAAGTGGCAATATGACCCCAATAGACACTGTATATTGGATAGGCAAACCTACAAACCTCAGTTTCCCACTTCCTGGTTGGGATTTTTTTCTCAGCGTTTTTGCCTGCATTATGAGTATGTTATACTCCCAGACATCATTCAAAATGTCTTAGAAACTTCAGAGTGTTTCTATCAAATCTTACTAATAATACTGCATATTTAGCTTCGGCCTGAGTAGCAGGGCAGGTTACTCTGGCACCTTATTCATCCAGCTACTGCTACTGCCCCCAGCCATAAGAAGTTAACAATGCTCCTACGAAGGCTCTAACGATGAACTTAGCCTTATGATGCTTTTGGGAAACAGGCCCTGGGTTTGTGTTTCACTTTAAAATGGATGCCATAATGTAATGGAAGAGCAGCAGGCTTGGTGTTAGTCTGGCTGAAAAATGGCCTGGCYTCTCTTTAAGGTGACTAAAAACATCCACTTCGTCTGTGTCACTCCTGCTCCCATCCTGTTATTGGAATGCAGGAACGAGCAGTGGAAAACCATTAGATACCGCCACTGTCTGCATCAGTCACACAAAATACATTTCATCCCACACATCCAAAACAGCCAATAGCACAGGCAGGCGTTTGCGACCCCAATCCATATTTCAATTTCCAACCTCTCAGCAAACTAATTCAATAGTTGTTGCATTCCCTCACAAGTAATCAGCATTGTGAGWAATGGGCTTCTTCTAAAGCTGCACCRGTAGTGTCACAGTYACTCACACACATTTACTGGAGCTGCACACACACACCTATTACCACCATTATCCACATATATACTTAACACAGGTGGAAAGACACAGTTACACAACTAAACTGCCTGGATGCACACTCCGGTGCTCTTCTCCTCATAGCTCTGTGGCCATGTGGAAGCTGAGGCAGGCGGGTATTAGCGACAAATTTAGGAGCTTAAACAGCGACAGCTTTACGATGCCTGAGCGGCCTCTACCACTCCATTGCTGTCAGATTACATTAGCTTGCCCTCCGCCATGCACTTCGATTGTCTGTTATTCCTAGCAGTTACAGAAGCACCTCGCGTAAATAAAACAAAGTGTTCTGTCCTATGGATAGTGAGGAGGGCCGGGGGATGGTGTGTAGAGTGCATCTCCGCTAAATCGAGTGCTGTCCAATTTAACATATCATAACATAGAATGGATGGAGTTGGCTGGGAAGTGATGGCTGGCTAGGAGTTTGTGTGCAGTGAAACGACTAGGTAGGCATTGCAGTACCGGTAACTTTTGAAGTGTTCCATCGCCAGTCATTGTCATGAAGGTATTGTGCAACGGAAATGTCTTTTACCATTTTGGCCTAATCACTGATTACAGCCTGACTTTAACTACGGAACAATGGAACCCTGTGCATGCTCTGAGGATCCTTTCCCGTCAACGCAGTCTGGAAGCATGTACAAAATTTGTCTTCATACAGAGAAGCACATTCCTGTTGACAACCACAGGGTTTTCCTTACCGTTATGAGATGGCTGTCTCTCAGCACAGCCACAATGACTGGTGAGGCCAGCATGTCAAATCAAGGTAAGTACTCCAGTCAGACAAGTACTCCACTCACACCAAAATGACTTTCTCAGTTAAACAGCTGCCAAGATGAAGTCTCTGCACTCAAGCCACAACTAAACACCTGTCTGTCTTCAGACTTTCACAGGCCCCATTTTCCTCATCAATAGAGCCAAAACTCTCAGGCCTATCAGTTTTGAGGTGTCTGTTGGAGCAGGTGTGTGGCAGGTGAATGAGTACTTCTAGTGCAGCTCCTTGAGGGCAGCTTTTAAGACTGGGACTGTAGTGGGTGTCCCAGTTGTTGTTATCTATGCTGTCTCAGAGCATACCTCACTAAACCACTCAGATGCTCAACTAAACTCCAACATTGCTCCCTCAGTTTCAACCTGCATGTGTTTACAATCTGGAAAAATGCTTAAGGACCACACAAGAATGATTGAGATTTCCCACAGCACTTCATGTACTAAAACTAATCTTGCGTCAACATTTTATTTGGTTAAATACCAGCTGTGCCCCAAAACGCCCACTTAAAAAACATCTGCCACTGGAATTCTCTCTGTCTGTGCGTGGTTAACCATATTGACAATTTCACAGTTTGCTCATCTTTAGGCAGGACCTTATTCTGCAATGCAGCAACCCCTCAGCCTGGCTCTTCACATTCTCTATGGAGCTCAGTTTCTGGCGAAGGACACTGTGCTGCACAACTCATGCAACCAAATACGGGAGACAAGTGATGGTCACTATTTGGCAGGATACAGGCAGTTGTGGGATGGTGGCTTCAGAGCAAATTGTGGGTTCATAATGTGGAAGGGGAAAAAATGCTTTTACTGAAGCACAGGGCCCCTGTGAGAATTACTCATGTATTCATTTCTAGGAATAACCCACCTCTTTCCCGCACACCAACTGCATAAAATGAATCTCTCCTTCACAAATGGTCAAGCTAAAACCAGCTGTCAAACCATTGTCAGACAAGCGCGAGGCAGCGTAGATTGGCTAGCTAACTAGCTCAGCTGGCTAAACAACTAGCTAGCAAGCTGGCTAAGTAGGAAACTACAACAAGTAGTTTCCTACATTTTAGCACGATTAGCTAATGTTTGGTAGACGATTTGTCAGGGCTTACTTCCAACGAGCTAGCTACCCGTCTGCTGGCTAGTTAACTAGCTAGCGAGCTAACGTTAGCTAGCTAAGTGTAGCTTGCTATCTCGAAAGTCAACAGTCGAGATTGTTGAGAAGGTAAAATAGATAGATACAAGTTGGCTAAGTGCCTTCCGTATTCCTGTTAGATACCAAACTCACACGTTCACTGGTGTTTGGTCTCAGAATGAAAGCAAGTACAAGCAAAGTTTAGAATTTTTTCAAAGCGATGTTTCCTTTTGTTTTAAAACTCACCTTTTTTCAGTCTGTTCCACGACAGGATAGGATTTTTTTTTGTCAGCACTGGCACTTTACATCCGGGTTATGCCTGTGACGAAAGCATGCACGCCCATGGCAATGTTTTGGTAAGCACGCGCGCTTTGTTATTTTAGCTAAATACTTTATTCATGAATGTACATGTCTTATTAATACATTTATTCATGTAAATATCAAAAACCTCTGTTTATTCTTTTTGAGAATTAAATTGAACATTAAATAAACACATTTCATTCTTCTCATAGCAACAACAAAAAACTATCAAGACACGCTATTTTTATAATGTATTGTCTATATTCCCCTCACTGTCGTTTGTAATTGTTTTTCTATATATTTTGAATTGGTTTGAATTGGTTTAAAATAAAGTATAAATTATATATATAATTGCCATATTGTGATAGGACAGTCAGTATGTCTTCTTCTTCTTCCTCTTCTTCTTCTTCTTCTTCTTCTTCAATAAAATTACATAACAGGGGGTACCGGTCCGAGTCAATATGCTGGGATACAGATTAGTCGAGGTCATTTGTACATGTAGGTAGGGGTAAAGTGACTATGCATAAATAATAAACAGTGAAGAAGCAGCAGTGTAAAAACAGTGTAAATAGTCAGGGGAGTCATTTTATTAATTGTTCAGCAGTCTTATGGCTTGGGGTAGAAGCTGTTAAGGAGCCTTTTGGACCTAGACTTGGCGCTCCGGTACCGCTTGTTGTGCGGTAGCAGAGAGAACAGTCTATGACTTGGGTGACTGGAGTCTTTGACAATTTTTGGGGCCTTCCTCTGACACCGCCAAGTATATAGGTCCTGGATGGCAGGAATCTTGGACCCAGTGATGTATTGGGCCGTATGCACTGCCCTCTGTAGCACCTTACGGTCAGATTCTGAGCAGTTGCCATATCAAGAGGTGATACAACCGGTCCGGATGCTCTCGATGGCCCAGTTGTAGAAATTTTGGGATCTGCGGACAAATGACAAATCTTTTCAGTCTCCGAAGGGAGAAAAGGTGTTGTTGTGCCCTCTTCACGACTGTCGTGGTGTGTTTGGACCATGATAGTTTGTTGGTGATGTGGACACCAAGGAACTTGAAATTCTCGACCCGCTCCACTACAGCCCCATCAATGTTAATGGGGGCCTGTTCAGCCATCCTTTTCCTGTAGTCCACGATCATCTCCTTCGTCTTCCTCACATTGAGGGAGAGGTTGTTATCCTGGCACCACACTGCCAGGTATCTGACCTCCTCCCTATAGGCTGTCTCATCGTTGTCTGTGATCAGGCCAGCCACTGTTGTGTCGTCAGCAAACTTAATGATGGTGTTGGAGTCGTGCTTAGCCACGCAGTCGTGGGTGAACATGGAGTACAGGAGAGGGCTAAGCATGCACCCCTGAGGGGCCCCCATATGGAGGATCAGTGGGGCAGATATGTTGTTGCCTACCATTTACCACCTGGAAGCGGCCAGTCAGGAAGTCCAGGATCCAGTTGCAAAGGGAGGTATTTAGTCCCAGGGTCCTTAGCTTAGCGATGAGCTTTGTGGGCATTATGATCTTGAACGATGAGCTGAAGTCAATGAACAGCATTCTCACATAGGTGTTCCTTTTGTCCAGGTGGGAAAGGGCAGTGTGGAGTGCGATTGAGATTGCGTAATCTGTGGATCTGTTGGGGCGGTATGCGAATTGGAGTGGGTCTAGGGTTTCCGGGATGATGGTGTTGATGTGAACCATGACCAGCCTTTCAAAGCACTTCATGGCTACCGACGTCAGTGCTATGGGGCGGTAGTCATTTTGTCTTACCTTCGCATTCTTGGGCACAGGGACCATGGTGGTCTGCTTGAAACATGTAGGTATTACAGAGTCGGTCAGGGAGAGATTGAAAATGTCAGTGAAGACACTTGCCAGTTGGTCCACGCAAGCTCTGAGTACAAGCCCTGGTAATCCGTCTGGCCCCGCGGCCTTGTGAATGATGACCTGTTTAAAAGTCTTGTTCACATCAGCTACGGAGAGCATGATCACACAGTCGTCCGGAACAGCTGGTGCTCTCATGCATGCTTCAGTGTTGCTTGCCTCGAAGCAAGCATAAAAGTAATTGAGCTCATCTCGTAGACTCGCGTCACTGGGCAGCTTGCGACTGGGTTTCCCTTTGTAGTCCGTAGTAGTTTGCAAGCCCTGCCACGTCAGAGCCGGTGTAGTAGGATTCAATCTTAGTCCTGTATTGACGCTTTGCCTGTTTGATGGTTGTCTGAGGGCATAGCGGGATTTATTATAAGTGTCCGGATTAGTGTTCCGCTCCTTGAAAGCAGCAGCTCTAGCCTTTAGCTCGGTGTGGATGTTGCCTGTAATCCGTGGCTTCTTGTTGGGATATGTATGTCCCAAACTTCCGGCGCCGATAGAGATGGCAGCCTCGCTTCGCGTTCCTTGGAAAATATGCAGTATTTTGTTTTTTATACGTGTTATTTCTTACATCGGTACCCCGGGTAATCTTAGGTTCCATTACATACAGTCGGGAGGAACTACTGAATATACGATTAACGTCAACTCACCATCGTTCCTACCAGGAATATGACTTTCCCGAAACGGATCCAGTGTTTTGCCTTCAACACAATACAATGGATCTGATCCCAGCCGGCGACCCTGGGCGACGCCGAAAAAGGGGAAAACGTGGCGGTCTCGTGGTCAGGCTTCGGAGACGGGCACATCGCGCTCCACTCCCTAGCATACTACTCGCCAATGTCCAGTCTCTTGACAATAAGGTTGATGAAATCCGAGCACGGGTAGCATTCAGAGAGACATCAGGGATTGCAACGTGCCTTGCTTCACGGAAACATGGCTAACTCAAGGGACGCTAACGGAGTCGGTGCAGCCAGCTGGTTTCTCCATGCATCGCGCCGACAGAAACAAACATCTTTCCGGTAAGAAGAGGGGCGGGGGGTATGCCTTATGATTAAACGAGAAGTGGTGTGACCATCATAATAACACACAAGAACTCAAGTCGTTCTGTTCACCTGATCTAGAACTCCTCACAATCAAATGTCGACCGCATTCTACCAGGGAATTCTCGTCAATCATAATCACAGCCGTATACATTCCCCCCAAGCAGACACATCGATGGCCCTGAACGAACTTTATCTGACTCTTTGTAAACTGGAAACCACACACCTGAGGCTGCATTCATCGTAGCTGGGGATTTTACAAGGCTAATCTAAAAACAAAACTCCCTAAATTCTATCAGCATATCGATTGTGCTACCAGGGCTGGAAAAACACTGGACCATTGCTACACTAATTTCCGCGACGCTTACAAGCCCTCCCCGCCCCCCCTTTCGAAAAGCTGACCACGACTCCATTTTGTTGATTCCTGCCTACAAACAGAAACTCAAACAAAGCTCCCGCGCTCAGGTCTGTTCAACGCTGGTCCGACCAATTGAATCACAACTTCAAGACTGCTTCGATCACGCGGATTGGAATATGTTCCGCATCGCGTCCAACAACAATATTGACGAATATGCTGATTCGGTGAGCGAGTTCATTAGGAAGTGCATTGACGATGTCGTACCCACAGCAACGATAAAAACATTCCCAAACCAGAAACCGTGGATTGACGGCAGCATTCGCGTGAAACTGAAAGCGCGAACCACTGCTTTTAACCAGGGCAAGGTGACCGGAAGCATGACCGAATACAAACAGTGTAGCTATTCTCTCGCAAGGCAATCAAACAGGCTAAGTCTCAGTACAGAGACAAAATCGAGTCGAAATTCAACAGCTCAGACACAAGAGGTATGTGGCAGGGTCTACAGTCAATCACGGATTACAAAAAGAAAACAGCCCCGTCGAGGACCAGGATGTCTTGCTCCCAGACAGGCTAACAACTTTTTTGCCCGCTTTGAGGACAACACAGTGCCACTGACACGGCCCCCTACCAAAACCTGCGGGCTCTCCTTCACTGCAGCCGAGGTGAGTAAAACATAAAACGTGTTAACCCTCGCAAGGCTGCAGGCCCAGACGGCATTCCCAGCCGCTCCTCAGAGCATGCGCAGACCAGCTGGCTGGTGTGTTTACGGACATATTCAATCAATCCTTATCCAGTCTGCTGTTCCCACATGCTTCAAGAGGGCCACCATTGTTCCTGTTCCCAAGAAAGCTAAGGTAACTGAGCTAAACGACTATCGCCCCGTAGCACTCACTTCCGTCATCATGAAGTGTTTGAGAGACTAGTCAAGGACCATATCACCTCCACCCTACCGGAACCCTAGACCCACTCCAATTTGCTACCGACCCAATAGGTCCACAGACGACGCAATCGCAACCACACTGCACACTGCCCTAACCCATCTGGACAAGAGGAATACCCATGTGAGAATGCTGTTCATCGATTACAGCTCAGCATTTAACACCATAGTACCCTCCAAACTCGTCATCAAGCTCGAGACCCTGGGTCTCGACCCCGCCCTGTGCAACTGGTGTCTGGACTTCCTGACGGGCCGCCCCCAGGTGGTGAGGGTAGGTAACAACATCTCCACCCGCTGATCCTCAACACTGGGGCCCCACAAGGGTGCGTTCTGAGCCCTCTCTGTACTCCCTGTTCACCCACGACTGCGTGGCCATGCACGCCTCCAACTCGATCATCAATTTTGCGGATGACACTACAGTGGTAGGCTTGATCACCAACAACGACGAGACGGCCTACAGGGAGGAGGTGAGGGCCCTCGGAGTGTGGTGTCAGGAAAATAACCTCATAACTCACGTCAACAAAACAAAGGAGATGATTGTGGACTTCAGGAAACAGCAGAGGGAGCACCCCCCTATCCACATCGACGGGTCAGTAGTGGAGAAGGTGGAAAGTTTTAAGTTCCTCGGTGTACACATCACGGACAAACTGAATTGGTCCACCCACACAGACAGCGTTGTGAAGAAGGCGCAGCAGCGCCTCTTCAACCTCAGGAGGCTGAGAAATTCGGCTTGTCACCAAAAGCACTCACAAACTTCTACAGATGCACAATCGAGAGCATCCTGTCGGCTGTATCACCGCCTGGTACGGCAACTGCTCCGCCCACAACCGTAAGGCTCTCCAGAGGGTAGTGAGGTCTGCAGAACGCATCACCAGGGGCAAACTACCTGCCCTCCAGGACACCTACACCACCCGATGTCACAGGAAGGCCATAAAAGATCATCAAGGACAACAACCACCCAAGCCACTGCCTGTTCACCCCGCTATCATCCAAAGGCGAGGTCAGTACAGGTGCATCAAAGCAGGGACCGAGGACTGAAAAACAGCTCTATCTCAAGGCCATCAGACTGTTAAACAGCCACAACTAACATTTAGCGCCGCTGCCAACATACTGACTCAACTCCAGCATTTAAAAATGGAATAGATGGAAATTATGTAAAAATTACATAGCCACTTTAAGCAATGCCACTTAATACAATGTTTACATACCCTACATTACCCATCTCAATTGTTATATACTGTACTCTAGTATCATCTACTGCATCTTGCATCTTTATGCAATACATTCTACCACTAGCCACTTTTAAACTATGCCACACTTTATGTTTACAATACAACTACAGTACTCATCTCATATTATATACCGTACTCTATACCATCTACTCATCTGCATGCCGTTCTGTACCACCACTCATCATATATCTTTATGTACATATTCTTTATCCTTCACACTTGTGTGTGTGGTAAGGTAGTAGCGTGGAATTGTTAGGTTAGATTACTGTTGGTTATTACTGCATTGTCGGAACTAGAAGCACAAGCATTTCGCTACACTCGCATTAACATCTGCTAACCATGTGTATGTGACTAATAAAATTTGATTTTATTTGATTTGATTTGATGTACGGTCACTGTGTGGGCATGTTGTCGATGCACTTATTGATGAAGCCGGTACTGAGGTGGTTTATTCTCAATGCCATTGGATGAATTTCGGAACATATTCAGTCTGTGCTACCAAAATAGTCCTGTAGCGTAGCATCCACGTCATCTGACCACTTCCGCACTGAAGCGATCACTGGTACTTCCTGCTTTAAGTTTTTGGCTTGTAAGCAGGAATCAGGAGGATAGAGTTATGGTTTGCCAAATGGAGGGCAGGGAGAGCTTTGTATGCATCTCTGTGTGTGGAGTAAGATGTCTTGTGTTTCCTTTCCTCTGGTTGCACATGTACATGCTGGTAGAAATGAGGTAAAATAGATAGATATAAGTTTGCCTCATTAAAGTACCCAGGCACTAGGAGCTCTGCTTCTGGATGAGCATTTTCTTGTTTGCTTATGACTTTATACAGCTCGTTGTGCCAGCATCGGTTTGTGGTGTAAATAGATGGCTACAAAAAAGATAGATGAAATCTCTCTAGGTAAGATAGGTACAGCTTATCATGAGGTACTCCACCTCAGGCAAGCAATACCTCAAGACTTCTTTAATATTAGACATTACGCACCAGCTGTTATTGACAAATAGACACACACCCCTGCCTCGTCTTACCAGATGTAGCTTCTCTATCCTGCGATGCACCGAAAACCAGCCACTCTATATTATCCGTGTCGTTGTTCAGCCATGGCTCGGTGAAACATAAGATATTACAGTTTTTAATGTTCCGTTGGTAGGATAGTCTTGACCGTAGATAATCCAGTTTGTTTGCTATGATTGCACATTGGCCAACAGAACCGATGGTGGTGCGATTTACTCACTAACCTACGAATCCTCACAAGGCACCCCGACCTTGCCCCCTGTATTTTTTTCTTCACGAGGAATGATAGGGATTTGGGCCTGGTCTCAGGAAGCAGTATAATCCTTTGCGTCTGACTGATTAAATAAAAACCCTTTGTCCAGTTCTAGGTGAGAAATCACTGTGTTGTGTCCAGAAGCTATTTTTTGTCATTAGAGACAGTAGCAGCAACTTTATTTAAAAAAACATTTATTTCACCTTATTTAACCAGGTAGGCCAGTTGAACAATTCCTCAATTTACAACTGCAACCCTGGTCAAGATAAAAGCAAAGCAAGTGCGACAAAAACAACAAACAGAGTTACACATAAACAAATGTACAGTCAATAACACAAATAAAAGAAAAATAGAAAAATCTATGCACAGTGTGTGCAAATGTAGAAGATAGGAGTAGCAATAAAATAGGCCCAGAGCAAAAATAATTACAATTTAGCATTATACTGGAGTGATAGATGTGCAGATTATGATGTGCAAGAGATACTGGGTGCAAAAAAAGCAAGAGAGTAAGAATAATATGGGGGTGAGTAGTAACTTTATGTACAAAATAAGTTACAAACAATGCAAAAAAACGAACAAAATTCAGTTGGTAGGAGCCTGTAAAACGGCAGCCATCCCCTCCGCACCATTATAAGAACATTGTAAGAACATGCAACAATTTCAAAGATTTTACTGCGTAATCAGTTCATATAAGGAAATCAATCAATTGAAATGGTTTCATTAGGCCTAATCTATGGGTTTCACATGAATGGGAATACAGATATGCATCTGTTGGTCACACTTTTGCCTCAATGCAGCGCAGCACAATCTCATCGCATAGAGTTTTATCAGCCTGTTGATTGTGGCCTGTGAAATGTTGTCCCACTCCTCTTCAGTGGCTGTGTGAGTTTGCTGATATTTGCAGGAACTGTAAAAAGCTGTCGTACATGTCGATCCAAAGCATCCTAAACATGCTCAATGGGTGACATGTCTAGTGAATATGCAGGCCATGAAGAACTGGTACATTTCAGCTTCAAAAATTGTTTTCAAGATAATTGCGACATGGGACCGTGTATTATCATCTGAAACAAGATGTTATGGTGGCAGATAAATGGCACGACAATGGGCCTCAGGATCTCCTCGTATCTCTGTGCATTGAAATTGCCATTGATAAAATGCGATTGTGTTTCGTTGTCCATAGCTTATGCTGCCCATACCATAACCCACCGTGGGGTACACTGTTCAAACATTGACATCAGCAAACCACTCGCCCACACATGCCATAACCCCATGTCTGCCATTCTGCCCGGTCAGTTGAAAACCAGGATTCAATACCGTGAAGAGCCACACTTCTCCATGTGCCAGTGGCCATCGAAGGTAGCATTTGCCCTGTTGAGGATGATGAGCACGCAGATGAGCTTCCCTGAGACGGTTTCTGACAGTTTGTGCAGAAATTCTTCAGTTGTGCAAACCCACAGTTTCATCAGCTGTACGGGTGGCTCGTCTCAGACGATCCCGCAGGTGAAAAAGCCGGATGTGGAGGTCTGGGCTGGCGTGGTTAACGTGTACTGTATGAGGCCGGTTGGACATACTGTCAAATTGACATTGGAGGCAGCTTATGGTACAGAAATGAACATTCAATTCTCTGGCAGCAGTTCTGGTGGACCTTCCCACAATTGCATACCAATTGCACACTCCCTCAAAACTTGAGACCTCTGTGGCATTGTGTTTTGTGACAAAAACTGCACATTTTAGTGTGGCCTTTAATTGTCCCAAGCAAAAGGTGCACCTGTGTAATGACCATGCTGTTTAATCAGCTTCTTGATATGCCACACCAATCAATGGATTATCTGGCAAAGAAGAAATGCTCACTACAAGGGATGTAAACAAACATGTGCACACATTGAGAGAATAAGCTTTTTATGCATATGGAAGATTTCTGGGATCTTTTATTTTAGCTCATGAAACATGGAACCAACACTTTACATGTTGTGTTTATATTTTTGTTAGGTATAAAATAATCAAATAAATCCTACTAACTTCTAGCACATGCTCCCCCCAAAATCCCTCCCAGGCCCCCAATCCATTCAACTTAATCTATATCATTCTGAGAGCAATCCCTTTAGGATTATTCAGCATGTCAGCAACCTTTTCCACAGTAACATTGTTACCTCCAATAACTATTTTGGCATATCCACATAACTTTCAACTGGCATTTCTGCTTTCACAACTGAAAGTCGTGTTGATAACCTTACCAATGAAAGCTATGAAGTCAACTTTATTCATTATCAAGTGTCCTTTGACAAGCACATTCAGAACGCAAGATTTCTGAACAGGTCTTGAAACCATCGCCAGGACCAGCAGAAGCACCAGCCCGAAAGGAAGTCCACTTACTACAGGAGTCCGCACTGTATGTCCACCAATCTGCATATGATACATCATGACTGATTCTATTTCTCTGAGCCTGTCTAGCCTCTTCTTAATCGGATAGGGTGTAAATAAGCCCTGTGTTCTCATCAAACCCCATCACAACTTTCCACTCCGACACATTTTACTCTTACTTCCTCACCTTATGGTGTCTTTTATGCTTTCCATACTAGACGCTCACTGCTTTCAGTATCATGATCTCTCTTCTTCCTATGTCTTTCCACTACAGACCAATTCAGCATCCTTGACCCTCATCCTTCCACTCCATATCATCAGAACTGTCACCCATAAAGATCGCATTCCAGCACAGCTGTTGCTTCCCCAACCTTTTCTCCATTTCCTCCACTTTTTCCTCACTACTCMCCGCCATTTGATCTCATTCCAGGGCCATGTTCATTACGAAAATGTTGTAGATAGAAATACCACAAATAGAGCTGATGTGATTCCTTATTCTAGATGTCAGAGAGGCATGTTTGTTCTATCTGAACGTTCCAAAACTTTGTGTCCTCCTGTACGTGGCCCTTGTCACGTCCTGACCATAGTGCTTATGTGTTTTGCTTGTTTTAGTGTTGGTCAGGACGTGAGCTGGGTGGGCATTCTATGTTGTGTGTCTAGTTTGTCTGTTTCTGTGTTCAGCCTAATATGGTTCTCAATCAGAGGCAGCTGTCAATCGTTGTCCCTGATTGAGAATCATATATAGATGGCTTGTTTTGTGTTGGGGATTTGTGGGTGGTTGTTTTCTGTGTCAGTGTTTGTGCCACACGGGACTGTGACGGTTAGTTCGTTTGTTGTTTTGTATTTTGTCTAGTTTTCATGTTATTAAATCATGGAAACTTACCACACTGCACATTGGTCCTCTGATCCTTCTCGCCTCTCCTCGTCCGATGAGGAGGACGAAATAGACTGCCGTTACAGCCCTGGTCAAGACTGTTGAAGCAGAAAGTGACAATGTCACAGCGTTGAAATGAAAGATGTGATTTTCACAGACAGATTGCATATTATTTTGTGGACTTTAATCTTTCATGGATTATTCATCTTGAACTGAAGTTCTTAGATTCTGTATTTGTGATCTTCTTCCAAGCAGTTGTCTACCGGGATATATGGTTTTGAAGGCAGAATAACTTTATAGAAATATAGTAAAGAAATTTAAAATATTTGTCAAGAAGAAAAAAGATAACTTTAAACATTTATTGAACTCTTACTAAAATAAAAAAAATGCATTGGCACCAGCATTTGGATGTTGGCTTGAACATTTGTGATGTTCCCGAAACAGTGGATATGTTTGCTCTTTCCCACTCYTAGCAAGGGGAACAGCCTTGACAGGAATACCATTACATATTTCATTTGTGATTTTTACTACCAAGCATAACACACATGTTCATGAGTTATGCAAAATCCTTGTTATTCCAAGCCAATAGAATGCAGTCACCACATAGTTTTGTTTGTGGTTTCACTATTTGGTTGTGCTTGATGTGTAGTAGAGTATGTTTTGCCAGCTTTTAATTAACTCCACTATTTTCTCTCAGCTTGTCACCAAAGGCCCCGCTTCTTCCCCACTCACTTGCTATTATTTAATTGCATTAACTCCTTCAGAAGGCTACCGGAGAACAGTGCCAACCTGTCAGACTAAGCAGACACTGTACAGATGTAATACACTCACTATTGTA
>NW_019944632.1:74223-76077 GCF_002910315.2 Salvelinus sp. IW2-2015
TCTCTCTCTCTCTCTCTCTCTCTCTCTAACAGTAATGATTGGAGGGTGATTCTCTCTCAGAACCCCCGGGCCTTTGTTATGTTAATGAGATGAAGACTGAGGGACTGTGCTACACTGCTACAGTACACTGCATAGCTTGCATCCCAAATGACACCCTATTCCCTACAAAGTAGTGCACTATATAGGGAATAGGGTGCCATAGGGCTCTGGTCTAAAGTAGTGCACTATATAGGGAATAGGGTGTAATTTGGGACAGACAGTACATCCCAGGTTACTGTGTCTGCTAAATTACTTTGGAGCCAAATTTCCCAATTCAAGAATTGCATGTTTCCCTCTGGTGTCTGAGTTGACATATTTTAAGATCTTTGATAGGCTGAACTTAACCTTAATCAGATTTAGTATTGCAGATAGATTGTGGTTTCTATCAATGTAATTATTCTGCATCATTTCCATTCCCCCATATATATTTTTGGGGCTAAATGTATTATTTTAAATATATATTTTGTTTAAATATATTTGGTTTATTATTTTACCACCCCTCCCCTAATTGGAGTAAACATAATGTTTGTGCTGTAATGTTTCACAAATGTTCTGAAACGTTCTATTCTCATAGTTTATACAGAATGTAAATTAACGATTAATACCTTTGTTAAGAGTATTATTATATTATATAATAATTTGTATAATAATTTACGTTGAAAAAGTTTTGAATCCAGCGTGCCATAGAACTGGAAAAATCTCTTCCCAACTATTTTGCACCCTGTAGCTGTAATTTTAATAATATTAATATTTAAATTATTAATTATAATAACATTCCACCCATGAGGCCACGAGGTCATTTGACTGCAAGAAAGGGTTTTAATGAAAGTCCTACGTTGCTACAATCCATTTTATGACTTAGAAATCATTGATATACAGTAGCAGTTAAAAGTTTGGACACACCTACTCATTCAAGGGTTTTTATTTATTTGTACTATTTTCTACATTGTAGAATAATAGTRAAGACATCAACACTATGAAATAACACATATGGAATCATGTAGTAACCAAAAAAGTGTTAAACAAATCAAATGTTTTATATTTGAGATTCTTAAAAGTCGCCACCCTTTGTCTTGATGACAGCTTTGCACACTCTTGGCATTCTTCCACAACTGATTCTACTATTCAAGTTGTTGATGAACAGCTGAGGTCTTGATGAACAGCTGAGGTCTTGATGAACAGCTGAGGTCTTGATGAACAGCTGAGGTCTTGATGAACAGCTGAGGTCTAGATCTGATGAACGCTGAGGTTCTTGATGAGATAAGCTGAGTGTTTGATGACAGCTTAGATCTTTGATGAAGCAGCTTAGGTCTTGATGAAAACAGCTGGCGGTCTGTGTTTGAACAGTTCTGAGGTTCTCGATGAACGCTGAGGTCTGTTGAAAATAGGTCTTGATGAACGCTGACGGTCATGATGAAACAGCTTAGGTCTTGATGAACAGCTGAGGTCTTGGATGAAACAGCTGAGGTCTGGCTGACAGCTAGCCTTTGATTGAAACAGCTTAGGTCTTGATGTGACAGCTGAGGTTTGTTGAGAACCAGCCTGAGATCTCGATGAACAGCTGAGGTCTTGTTGAAAAAATGAGGGTCTTGAGATGAACAGCGTTGAGGTCTTGATGAACCAGTGAGATCTTGAATGAACCAGCTTAGATTTGATGAACAGCCTGAAGGTCTTGATGAACGGCTTTAGTCTTGATGAAACAGCTGATGGTCTTGATGAACAGCTGAGATCTTGATTTGAACGCAGCTAGATCTTGATGAACAGCTGAGGTCTGATGAACAGCTGCAGGATTCTTGATTCGATTAGTCGTTTAGA
>NW_019944632.1:76102-79054 GCF_002910315.2 Salvelinus sp. IW2-2015
TCTTGATGAACAGCTGAGGTCTTGATGAACAGCTGAGGTCTTGATGAACAGCTTAGATCTTGATGAACAGCTTAGGTCTTGATGAACAGCTGAGGTCTTGTTGAACAGCTGAGGTCTCGATGAACAGCTGAGGTCTTGTTGAACAGATGAGGTCTTGATGAACAGCTGAGGTCTTGATGAACAGCTGAGGTCTTGATGACCAACTGAGGTCTTGATGAACAGCTGAGTAGCACGGGGCTTCAACAAAACAATCCTACATAACCCTGTGGCTCGTCAGTAACCATGTTGGTATCTCCTGATACAAACACTGTGACAATTGACAAACTGCTGAACAAAGTCATGAGACAAGTACAAAAGGCTTTTAAAGAATACATGCAGTATTTACAAATCAGACATTGTATAGGTGCTCTAAGTTACACATGTCCTCAGTAATGCCGGACAGCGCTGTCCAACTTCAGTCAAATAGCACACATTCCCACATTTATAAATGGCAGTATACTTATGAAAACAGACGGGAGTACTCACAGGATTCGAACAGAATATGTGACCGACCGGCTCGATTCGGTCTTAAGTAGCAAACATATATATATWTTTTTTTTTACGTTGGATAAAACTAGACAGAGTTAGAAAATGGTATGTTATACACTACAGTTGAGGAACAATGGGAAAGTAATTCTGCTTTAAAAGTTGATAAACTTGTAACCCCACTTTTGAGAAAATGACCTTTGAATGTTTTGGTACACCTACTGGAGAGCTCTTCTTTGTCTACACCCGTTCAGTATCGTTCACACCCTCTTAAGCCTTAGCCCCACCCATCTCTTAAGCCTTAGCCACACCCATCTCTTTAAGGGTTCACATGAGGTCATGTGCTCAACAGAGTGAGTACGGTAGTAAACAACCAAATACTTCAAGACTAAAGGCTGGTTTAAACTTCGTCAATCGACGTGTCAGTAGAAAGTTGTCACGGTGACATCGTGAACATTCTACTGTCGTCTGACATCAAACTTGTCATTATAACAAAACCATAAACACAAAAACGACAAAACAAAAATGACATCAGCAAATAGCACATCTCATGTATTTTAACACCAATAATCCCATCCGTTTAATAAATGTATTGAGTAAATGTCAATCTAGTAAACAAGGCAACTAAAAGCAACTTTCTAAACAATGGTTGGTTTGTTTCTAGCTTGTTAGCTTGTTAGCTTGTTAGCTTGTTAGCTTGTTAGCTTGTTAGCTTGTTAGCTTGTTAGCTTGTTAGCTTGTTAGCTTGTTAGCTAGCTAGCTAACGTTAAGTTAGCTGGCTAGTCAGTTCAAATAATGACCATATCACATATCTGACAACGTCTTGACTTTGTATACTTTGTATTTGTATTCATTATTACACGGAAAATAAACTCACAACAAGATCCTTATTTACAAGTTAAATGGCGAGTTAATTACAGAAAATATCTTACGGTTGTGAGTGTGATGAAATAAAAGCAGGGCATTCTACCTGAAGGATTTTAGAATTTGGACACGTTGGCCTAACTTTATATCCTAATCTGACTTTGGTGTAGGTTATGTTGTTCTTCACATTACCGTTTCTGGTAAATACTATATCAAATAAAATCAAAGCTTATTTATCCCCTGCGTATGCTTCCGAGTGGCACAACGATCTAAGGCACTGCATCTCAGGGCATTTCAGTGCTAGAGATGTCACTACAGACCCTGGTTCGATTCCAGGCTGTATCACAACAGGCTGTGATTGGGAGTCCTATATGGGGCGGGGCACAATTGGCCCAGCATCATCCGGGTTAGGGTTTGTCCGGGGTAGGCCGTCATTGTAAATAAGATTTTTTTCTTTACCGACTTACCTCGTTAAATAAAGGTTAAATAAATTAAAAAATACAGGTGTAAATGGTCAAATGTATATTTTTAAATGTAAAAAAATTAAATAATTATGTGGCGCCTGAAAAGGATAAATATTTACCACATTTGTACTGTATGGATGACGTGCTTCTGAAAGATGAGGAAAAAACGTCTTCCTTGAGAGTTTGAGAGCTGGTCTTTCCATCGTTCTCTCCTCCGTAGTAGCTCTAACCCATCTCTAGCCCAGCTCTATCCCAGCTCTATCCCAGCTCTATCCCAGCTCTATCCCAGCTCTATCCCAGCTCTAACCCATCTCTAGCCCAGCTCTATCCAAGCTCTATCAGCCCATTATCTACCCCACATCTCAATCCCAGCTGTATGTGTGTGTGTGTGTGGTGTGTGTGTGTGTGTGTGTGTGTGTGTTGGTGTGTGTGTGTGGTGTGTGTGGTGTGTGTGTGTTGTGTGTGTGTGTGTGTGTGTGTGTGTGTGTGTGTGTGTGTGTGGTGTGTGGTGTGTGTGTGCTCCGGGGGTGTTGACTAGAAAACGGTTGAGGCTAGACATTGCGTGGTGAAGTGTAGTCTGTAAATCTGTTCTCGTGATAGAATGGTGTTTCATAAACACAAAGGCTAAATGTTCTTCTCTCTGTCCCTTCCAGGCATCTCTGTGTGTATATATCCTCTTATCATGATCTGCAACCGTTGTGTGCATGTCCAGGGGGTGTTTTTGTCATGTTCCTATTGAATTTTCTCTCCAGGACAGCTCCAGCCGCTTATGGGCGAGGCGCAGTGTGTGTGTGTGTGGTGTGTGTGTGTGTGTGTTGGTGTTGTGTGTGTGTGGTGTGTTGTGTGTGTGTGTGTGGTGTGTGTGTGGTGTGTGTGTGTGTGTGTGGTGGTGTGTGTGTGTGTGTGTGTGTGTGTGTGTGTGTGTGCGTGCGTGCGACTGCGTGCGTGCCGTGCGTGCTGCGTGCAGTGCGTGCGTGCGTGCGTGCGTCGATGCGTGCGCTCGGTGTGTGGTTTTTAAGATAAACACATACAGTACCCGTAAAAGTTCGGACAACACCTACTCATTCAGAAGGTTTTTTCTTTTATTTTGTTTAGCGAA
>NW_019944632.1:79425-88734 GCF_002910315.2 Salvelinus sp. IW2-2015
TTACTATTTTCTACATTGTAGAATAACAGTGAAGACATCAACACTATGAAATAACACATATGGAATCATGTAGTAACCACAACAAGTGTTAAAACAAATCATTATATACGTTCTATTTTAGATTCAAAGTCGCCACCCTTTCCTTGGTGACAGCTTTGCATTCTCTCAACCAGCTTCACCTGGAATGCTTTTCCAACAGTCTTGTTGGAGTTCCCACATATGTTCAGCACTTGTTGGCTGCTTTTCCTTCACTCTGCGGTCCAACTCATCCCAAACCATCTCAATTGGGTTGAGGTCGGGTGATTGTGGAGGCCAGGTCATCTGATGCACTCATCACTCTCCTTCTTTGTCAAATAGCCCTTACACATCCTGAAGGTGTGTTGGGTCATTGTCCTGTTGAAAAACAAATGATAGTCCTACTAAGTGCAAACCAGATGGGATGGCGTATCGCTTCAGAATGCTGTGGTAGTCATGCTGGTTAAGTGTGACTTGAATTCTAAATCAATCACAGACAGTGTTACCAGCAAAGCACCATTCACACCTCCTCCTCCATGCTTCACGGTGGGAACCACACATGCAGAGATCATCTGTTCACCTACTCTGCATCTCACAAAGACACAGCGGTTAGAACCAAAAATCACAAACTTGAACTCATCAGACCAAAGGACAGATTTCCACCGGTCTAATGTCCATTGCTTGTGTTTCTTGGCCCAAACAAGTCTCTTCTTCTCATTGGTGTCCTTTAGTAGTGGTTTCTTTGCAGCAATTCAACAATCAAGGCCTGATTCACGCAGTCTCCTCTGAACAGTTGATGTTGAGATGTGTCTGTTACTTGAACACTGTGAAGCATTTGGGCTGCAATTTCTGAGGCTGGTAACTCTAATGAACTTATCCTCTGCAGCAGAGGTAACTCTGGGTCTTCCTTTCCTGTGGCGGTCCTCATGAGAGACAGTTTCATCATGGCGCTTGATAGTTTTTGCAACTGCACTTGAAGAAACTTTCAAAGTTCTTGAAATGTTCCTGATTGACTGACCTTCATGTCTTAAAGTAATGATGGACTGTCATTTGTCTTTGCTTATTTGAGCTGTTCTTGCCATAATATGGACTTTGTATTTTACCAAATAGGGCTATCTTCTTTATACCACCCCTACCTTGTCACAACACAACTGATTGGCTCAAACGCATTAAGAAGGAAAGAAATTACACAAATTAACGTTTTACAAGGCACACCTGTTAATTGAAATGCATTCCATGTGACTACATCATGAAGCCTGTTGAGAGAATGCCAAGAGTGTGCAAAGCTGTCATCAATGCAAAGAGTGTCTGCTTTGAAGAATCTAACATTGTAATGACCGACGCTGGAGACGAGAAGCAAGTAGAGGGAGTGAACATTTAATGAATCAATGGACATATAACAAAACAAGAACAGCGTCTGGACAGGGGGAACAAAAACAACATTACGACAATAATGCGGGGATGAAACAGAGGAAACAGACAGATATAGGGAAGGTAATCAAAACGTGAAGGAGTCCAATGAGCACAGATGCAGGTAATGATGGTAACAGGTGTGCGTAATGATGGTAACAGGTGTGTGTAATGATGGTAACATGTGTGTGTAATGATGGTAACAGATGTGTGTAATGATGGTAACAGGTGCGAGTAATGATGGTGACAGGTGTGCGTAATGATGGTGACAGGTGTGTGTAATGATGGTGACAGGTGTGAGTAATGATGGTGACAGGTGTGAGTAATGATGGTGAACAGGTGTGCGTAATGAAATGTGACAGGTGCGAGTAATGATGGTGACAGGTGTGAGTAATGATGGTGACACGGTGGGAGTAATGATGGTGACATGTGTGCGTAATGATGTGAACAGGTGTGGTGTAATGACTGGTGGACAGTTTGTGCGTAATGATGGTGACAGGTGTGCATAATGATGGTGAGAGGTGTGCGTAATGAGCGCCAGAGAGGGAGAGCTGGATCTACAATCTAGAAAATAGTAAAAATAATGAAAAACTCTGGAATGAGTAGGTGTGTCCAAACTTTTGACTGGTACTGTATATACACACGTGAGAAGCACTATATTTAATATTGGGCTACAGGTTATGACAGAAGAGAAGCTGCATGTAGGCTGTATCATAGACGAATAGCCAACAATATGTCGGAAATTAGAAGCAGAACTTTACCGATGTCAACTAGATTATTGAGGCGACCATTCTATCGATTCATGACACCAGTCTTTTCCTTTCAAATCCATGAAGGGAAGTGAACAAGTGCACACTTTGGGAGAAAGGTAGTTGATAGTTGGTATGTAACCTGTATAAATAAGACCACATGACAATACAACCACAACAGCCGATGTATAAATAAGACCACAAAGGTAGTTGATATTTTGGGACGTAACCTGTGTCTCTCTCTCTGTCTCTCCAGGACATATCAGGTGTGCTGGGAGACGGCAGTGAGTATGGCGACAGCGGCATCGACGGGGTTGCCACGGAGATGGACGGGGAAGTGGGGCCAGGGTCACGACGCTGTAAGGCCATGTCGGCCTCGTTCTCCGTCTACTCTGCTGCCGGGAGCAGCGCGTTTAACGGGAGTGACAGCGGGAGCAGCAGTGGAGGAGGAGGAGGAGGAGAGGGAGGAGGAGGAGGAGGAAGAGGAGGAGAGGGAGGAAGAGGAGGAGGAGGGGGGAGAAAAGGAGGATGGGGAATGTATGATAACTTCCATCAGGACTTTGAGAATCAACACTGGGTATGAATCTGTCTTTCCATCTCTCCCTGATAGCTTCAATGTTAACACCTCTGTGCCATCCTTCTAATTGATCATTCAACAGAACTCATTCGTTCAGAACTCAGTCTTCTCAGTAAAACTTGACTGTTAAACTGTTTAAACTTTGCATTTAAATTGACATTAGTTTGATTATGTTTTAAAACTTTACATTTAAATTGAGATCAGTTTGACGTTCTGTTTTAAAACGTTTAACATCTTCAATTTAGATTATTTATTTAAGGATGTAAACAGACTAAAGTAGGTGGTTTTGATGTCTATCCTCTGCTTCTAACTCGTTTTCTCTTCTCTCTCTCTCTCTCTCTCTTCTCTCTCTCTCTCTTCTCTCTCTCTCTCTCTCTCCTCTCTCGTCCTCTGTCTCCCTCCTCGCTCTGTCTCTCTCTCTCTCGTCTGTCTGTCTGTCTGTCTGTCTGGTCTGTCTGTCTGTCTGTCTGTCTGTCTGTCTCTGTCTCTGTCTGCTCTGTCTGTCTTCTCTGTCTGTCTCTGTCTGTCTTCTGTCTGTCTGTCTGTCTGCCTTCCTCTGTTCTCTCTCTCTCTCTTCTCTCTCTTCTCTCTCTCTCTCTCTCTCTCGTCTCTCTCTCTCTCTCTGTAGACTTGGCTCGACGGAGCCGTGACACTGCACGGAGGAGAGAGCGGCTCATGCTGAAGGAGCGAAGCGTAGCAGCGGAACCACTGAAGCAAGGCTTACAATCGGACGCTCTTCATTGGCTGCTTGGCGCAGGCACGAGTGAGGAAGGCGGGAGCGTCTGCGCAGTGAAGACTGTCCTGGTTGCACAAGAAGATATAAAGAGGTGAGCCAGCCACGCAAAGGAAGTGGAAACATTACCTGGGCTCGCCTCCAAGTATGACTCACCAAGATACGATTCTCACAACCATACCTCATTGTTGCCTTTTTTTAGTGTAAATATCCTTTCTTAACATCTTGCAATCAGTGTTTTAGACCAATTTTATTCCGAATGATTGAAGAGTGCAGCTCAATGCAAGCGAATGAACTACATTGCATCACTAAGTAATTGCATCAAGTGGGACACCTTTGTTTGAAGAGTTTTCATCTGTAGAAGCTTCTACCATAGTACCGAAGCTTACCATTTCATACTAACTATTCTACTAAGCCTAACCTTAACCTAGTATCCTAACCTTAACCCCTCCTAACGCTAACCCTACGCAACCTTTAGCCCTTAGATTTCCCTACCACACCCTTTTGGTGTCGTCGTGCTCCTCCGTCATGTCTGTTTCGTCTCTTGTGTCTGTCGTCTGTCTGTCTTCTGTGCTGTCTGTCTGTCGTGGTCTGTCTGTCTGGTGCTGTCTGTCTGTCTGTCTTGTCGTGTCTGGTCTGTCTGTGCTGTCGTCATCGATCTCGAACTGTGCTGTCCTGCTTCCTGTCAGGAATGTCCTCCTCCTCTATTCAATCATTGTCTAATTTAACACCATGATTGAATCACAACCACTTGAGATCGCAACATTAACAGAAGAAACATTAGCCCTCCTCTGTTAACCATCCGCTGTCTCTCCTCTCCGTCGTTAACCATCCCTGTCGTCTCCTGCTCCTCTGTTAACATCCCTGTCCGTTCGCTCCTCTGTTAACATCCCTGTGCTCTCGCTCCTCTCGGTTAAGTCTGTCCACTTGAATCCCTGTCTCTCCCCTCCCTGTTGAACACCCGTGTCTCTCCTCCTCTGTATAACATCCTCTCTGCTCCTCGTTATCCCGCTCCTCCTCTGTTAACATCCCTGTCTCTCCATCCTTCTGTTAACATCCTCTCTCTCCTCCTCTTGTTACACTTTTCTTTCCCTGTGTAACTCTCTCCTCCTCTGTTAACATCCCTCTCTCCTCCGTCTGGAACATCCCTTGCTTCTCCTTTACGATCCTCTGCTGGTGCTCTTTAACAAGTCCATGTTCTCCCTCCTCTGTTAACATCCCTGTCCTCCTCTTCCTCTGTTAACATCACCTGTCTCTCCTCCTCCTGTTACATCCCTGTCTCTCGCTCTCCTCTGTTAACGATCCCTTCTCTCCTCCCTCCTCGTTAACATCCCTGGTCTCGTCCTCTCTCTGTTAACGATCCCATGTCTCTCCTCTCCTCTGTTAACATCCCTGTTCTCCTCTCCTGGTAACATCCCTGTCTCCTCCTCGACTCTTCCTCCTCTGTTTAACATGCTGGCCTTCCCGTCCTCCTCCTCTGTTAAACATCCCGGTCTCTACCGCCTTCAACTCCTGTATAACATCCCTGTCTCTCACTCTCCCTCTTAACATCCTGTGTCTCCCTCCTACTGTTACACATCCCTGTCTCTCTCCTCCTCTGTTAACATCCCTGTCTCCTCGCCTCCTCTGCTTAACATCCGCTGTCTCCTCTCTGTTAACATACCCTGTCTCTCCTCTCCTCTGTTAACACTCCCCCTGTCTCTCCTCCTCTGTTAAGCATCCCTGTTCTCTCCTCTCCTCTGTTAAACATCCCTGGTTCTTCTCCTCATACACCTGCTCCTCCTCTCGCTGGTTAAGCTCCCTGTCTCCTCCTCCTACTGTTAACGCATCCCTGCTCTCCTCCTCCTCCGTTAACATCCTCTCCTTGAACATCTCCACCTCCTCTGTCAACATCCCGCCTCCTCTCGTCTAACATCCCTGTTTCCGCTGCCTCGTTAACCCCGTCCCCCTCCTCTGTTAACATCCCTGTTCTTCCTCTCTTCATCCCGTCTCTCTCCTCTGTTAACATCCCGGTCTCTCCTCTCCCCTCGTTTAACATCCCTGTCTCTCTCCGTCTGGTTTATACATCCCTTGTTTTGTACATCCTGTCTCCCGCTTCCTCTGTTAACAGTCCCCTGTGCTCCCTCCTCTGTTAAGCATCCCTCTCTCCTCCTCTGGTCTAAACATCCCTTCTTCTCCTGCCTCTGTAACACATCCCTGTCCCGTCTTTACAGATCCTTCTCCTCCTCGCTTAACATCCCTGCTCACTCCCCTGTTAACATTCTGTCCTCTCCTCCCTGTTAAACTCCCTGTCCTACCTTCTTTAACATCCGTCCTCCTCCTTGATTAACATCCCTGTCTCCGCCTCGTAACTCTGCTCCTCCTCTGCTATAACCATCCCTGTCCTCTCCTCCTCTGTTAACATCCCTGTGTCTCCTTCCTCTTGGTTAACATCCCCTGTCCCCTGTACATCCCGTCCTCCTCTCTGCTTAACATCCCCTGTCTCTCCTCCTTCTGTTAACATCCCTGTCTCTCTCTCCTCTGTTAACATCCCTGTCTCTCCTCCTCTTACATCCTGTTACCCCGTACATCCCTGATCTTCTCCTCTCTGTTTAACATCCCTGTCTCTCCTCCTCTGTTACACATCCCGTTCTCCTCTCCTCTGTATAAACAGCCCTGTCTCTCCTCTCGTTACATCCTGTCTCTCTTGTTTAACAACCGTTCCCTCCCTGTACATCCTGTCACTCCCCTCTGTATCAACATCCCTCGCTCCCCTCGTTACACCTTCTCCCTCCGTCTGTTAAACCCTGCTCCATCCCTGTAACATCCGCCTCCCTCTCCTCTGTCTTAACATTCCCTGTCTCTCCTCCTCTCTTTAACATCGCCTGTCTTCTCCCTCACTCTCGGGGGTTAACATCCCTGTTTCTCCTGCTCCTTGTTCATCCCCTGTCCTCAAACTCCTCCTCTGTAACATCCCTGTCTCTCCTCTCCTCTTGTTAACATCCCTGTCTCTCCTCTCCTCTGTTTAAACAGTCTCTCCCTTGTTCTCCGCTCCTCCCTCATGTTTAACATCCCTGTCTCTCCCTCTGCCTCTGTTAAATCCCCTGTCTCTCTCTCCTCTGTAACATCCCTGTCTACTCCTCTCCTCTGTTAACATCCCTGTCTCTCCTCCCTCTGTTAACACCCTGTCTTCTACCTCCTCTTGTTTAACATCGCCTCGTTCTCTACGCTCCTCTTTAACATCCCTGTCTCTCCTCTCCTCTGTTAACATCACCATGTTCTCTCCTCCTCTGTTAACATAACCCTGTCTCTCCTCCCTCTGTTAACATCCCTCTCTCCTCTCCTTGCTAACATCCCGCTCTCTCCTCCTCTGTCTACACATCCCTGTGCTTCTCCTCCTCTGTTAACATCCCTTGTCTATACCTCTCCTCTGTTTAACAATCCCGTCTCTCCTCTCCTTGCTTAACATCCCTGTCTCTCCCTCCATTAACATCGTCCTCTCCTCTCAACACTCCCTGTCTCTTCCTCCTCTGTTAACATCCCTCGCTCACCCCGTCCTCTTTAACATCCCTGTCTCTCCCTCTCTCTCTTAACATCCCTGTCTCCCCTCCTCTGTTAGACATCCCTGTCTCTTTCCTCTCCTCTTGTTAACAATCCCTGTTCTCTCCTCCTCTGCTAACTAACATGCTGATTCCGCTCTGTAAACCTGTCCTTCCGTCTGTTACTCCCGGTCTCTCTCGCTGCTTAACATGCCTGTCTCTCCTCTCCTCTGCTTAACGATCCCCCTGGTCTCTCCTCTTCCTCCTCACATCCCTGTCTCACCCCTCCGCTGCACAAAGACACCATTACACATACTCTACTTTAGACCCTATAGGCATATCTGCTGGTCTAAAGTAGTCACTATACTAAGGGATAGGGTCGCATTTCAGCCCTAATCAAAAGGTTAAAAAAGTGTTTCCCTGCCAACCCAGACCTTGTGCTGTGTCTACTAGGTTCTTGAGAATGTTCCGAGTTTGTGCTTACTGAAATCAGGTAAAGAAACATCTCATTAAGATTTATAAATGAAATCTTAAACATGAACATCTCACGTTAAATGAAAGCATCTAATGACATCTTAGAATGAAACAATCTTATGGTTAAATGAAACATCTTAGTTAAATGCAACCTCTTAGGGAGAACATGCTCAGTTACAATGAAACATTTCAGTTGGAAAGTGAAACGATCATGCAGTAAGATGAACGACTATTCATGAACATTAGTTTAAGATGAACATCTCAGTTTAAATCGAAACCTCTCAGGTTAAAGTTGAAAGGCATGCTCAGTGTAAATAAAGGAACACTCTCGAGTTAATGAGAACACTGCAGGTTAAAGAAACCATTCTGGCAGTTAAATGAAACATCTCAGTTAAATGAAACATCTCAGTTAAATGAAACATCTCAGTTAAATGAAACATCTCAGTTAAATGAAACATCTTAGTTGGGGTTTCCTCTCAGGAAAACATTAGTATAAAACATATAACATTTCCCCCCCCCCATATCCCAGGATGCACTCTGTTCCTGTACGAGACTGACGGGCGGTCGGGGATCGACCACCACAGTGTTCCTAAACACGCGGTGTGGGCTGAGTACAGTATCCTCCAGGCCGTACCTGAACACCCCAAGAAGGACTTTGTCTTCTGCCTCAGCGACTCTCTAGGGGATGCATTTCTCTTCCAGGTAGCAGGGGTGGGTGGTTTACGCGTGCCTGCGTTAGCATTAGCATTAGCATTAGCATTAGCATTAGCATTAGTATTAGCATTAGCATTAGCATTAGCATTAGCATTAGCGTTAGCGTTAGCATTAGCGTTAGCGTTAGCGTTAGCGTTAGCGCGTGTGTGTGTGTGTGTGTGTTTGACATGTCCTTGTATCAGAGCCTGCTGTCATGTGTCATTGTGGTTATGATTGGCATGTATAAAGGTCACTCTCTCATATCACGACACACGGTACCACTAATCCCTTTACCAAAGACCACCGTGCCGTTGTTGAAATATATTAAAATATACTGAAATGTCTACATTTGGTAATTTGATAATTACGGTTGCTTGTCAGACAATGACATTCAGTTAACCAGAAAATACATGACATGATAAATTGATAATAAGAAAGTAATTGATCTTGGTATTTTATGCCAGTCTGACAACAACAGAGACTGGAGCTATTTAGTCTGGCGTCAGTAGTCTTTGAAATATCTTTCCTGTGTCAGGCGACCCATGTTGTGTGTGACTTCCTTATGTTGTCCTCCAGTATCCCTGAGGTGTCACACTAAAATCCTTCCCTATTGAAACCCACTGTGCATTCTGTCCTCCAGTGTCCCTGAGGTGTCACACTAAAATCCTTCCCTATTGAAACCCACTGTGCATTCTGTCCTCCAGTGTCCCCGAGGTGTCACACTAAAATCATTCCCTATTGAAACCACTGTGCATTCTGTCCTCCAGTGTCCCCGAGGTGTCACACTAAAATCATTCCCTATTGGAGGATATTCAGCCTTTATGCTGTTTCTGAAATAAAAAAGACAAAACAAAATAGAAAAAGGAGAGGAGGAGGAAAAGCAGGGAAGAGGAGAAAGGCAACAAGGATCCAAGAGCGGTCGGGTGACCGAGAGAAATTAGGGAGAGAGGGTAGGGGTAATGACAGTTTGAACCAGTCTACAATCTCTTGCATAATGTGTGTGTAAAATTCTGGAGTTGCTTTGAGTGAACTGCCTGAGGGTTATCCCTAATTCGTACACATAAGTTTCTTATTGAGTCTTCTTATTGGCCCACACACACACACACACACACACACACACACACACACACACACACACCA
>NW_019944632.1:89005-92783 GCF_002910315.2 Salvelinus sp. IW2-2015
CTATTGAAACCACTGTGCATTCTTCTCCAGTGTCCCGAGGTGTTACACTGAAAATCCTCCCTATTGAAAGCCCACTTGTGCATTCTGTCCTCCAGTGTCCCCGAGGTGTCACGCTAAAATTCCTTCCCTATTGAAACCCACTGTGCAAAGTCCGTCCCCAGTGTCACCTGAGGGTTACACCAAAAAATTATTTCCCCTTCAATCATTCTGTGGTCTTAACAGATCTACCCCCCCCCTTACCCGTATGATGTGTCACACTAAAACCCTTCCCCCCTCTCCCCAGAGTCGAGGCCAGACGACCTGGAGAACTTGGAATCACAGCGCATCCACTCAGCGTGCGCGCCGCGTTGCTAGGCAACATCACCGGGGATACGCGTGGGGTTGCTTAAGGACAAGGATCAGGAAACTGAGCAGAGATCGACATGGACGAGAAGATGAGAAGATGGGAGACATGGCAGCTCAGTGCTCTGACCGATAAACAGAAGAGAAAGACTATTCTGGAACAGGCTGGAGAGAGAGGGAGGAGGAGGGAGGGAGGAGGGAGGAGGGAGGAGGAGGGAGAAGAGGTATTTAGAAGGGATAAGGTACAGGTGAGAGAGAGAAGGAGGGGGGAGGGAGGGAGGGAGAAGAGAGAGGGAGGGAGGGAGAGGGTATTAGAGGATAAGTCAGGATGAGAGAGAGGAAAGGAGGGAGGGAGGGAGCGAGGGAGCGAGGAAGGCACACACACACACACACACACACACACACACACACACACACACACACACACACACACACACACACACACAGACACACACACACACAGACACACACTCAGCTGGACCGTTTTCTTTGGTTTTGGGAACATATATTTTGTAATGTCTCCACAATATTTCCACCAGACTGTTCCATCGTCCAAAATGAAACATGCTGGGAAACTTTAAAGAACAGACGAAATTATACAATATATCTATTTGGTTGCAAAAAAAACAACATTTGCCCTCATATTGCAAGAACAGTCAAATAACATATTGTATGTTCTTTAAAAGTTCCTAAAACATTTCTTTAGGTTCTGGGAACATTTTGGTTGATATGACAAGAGACAGGTGCTCAAAACACTAAAACTGTCCAGTGGTGCTGACATAGAGCCCCACAACGGAGGTGTCATAATACCCATAAAACCTAGCGGTCAAACAGGGAAATGGYTMCAAATGTTTCTCCAACATTCATTTCCCCCCCGTAGGGGATAGTAGAAACACTTACAATAAGGGCTGTGTTTCTTGCAGGCTTTAACCTGGCGTGACGTTTTCATAACCGTGTAAATATCTTTAGGACAAGGTGACTTTTATCAATATATTAGGCTCTATTTACTCTCAGATTCGAAAATGTAAATTACCATCAAAATAGACATCATGCAAAAACTACAAATCCCTGTATGCTCCTGCACGTCATCTTTAGCTGAGACCTTTGCTGACAGGTATTGTGTCCGTTTAAAACTTGCACAAGACAGTTCACAGAATTGTCCATTTGTGGTTTTTGTGGATATGGACAGGGACGGATCGGCGGATCGGCGGATCGGCATAAGCATCTCTATATGGTTCCAAAGAGCCATGAGGTCATGTTCCAATACAGCGATGTAATGTTATTTTAATGTTTCTGTTTTAACCTTTAACCAAATTTTAACCCTAACCTTAACCATTCAGAGTTCATGTCTAACCTTAACCATTCAGAGTTAATGCCTAACCTTAACCATTCAGAGTTAATGTCTAACCCTAACTATTCAGAGTTAATGTCTAACCTTAACCATTCAGAGTTAATGCACACCCACACACACACACACACACACACACACACAACACACACAACATACACACACACACACACACACACACACACACACACACACACACACACAAAAAGAAAAAAGTCCTTTATTGACTTCACTTCCACCCAGTGGAAATAAAAACACACTCTTCATCCTGTTCAAACACCGGTGATTTCCCACATCGCCAGACAGGCTCGTACTAAACCACATCCAGGTAAACACTCATCAGCTGATTAACAGGGATTGAGAGGCAACATGAACCTGCTACAGGTAATGGCAGTAATGACGGGTTTTAACACTGATCAGTCTCTGTGGTGGGAAATCACACACGCACAGCACGCACGCACGCACGACACACACACACACACTCAACACACACACACACACACACACACACACACACACACAACACACTACACACACACACACACACACACACACACACACATCACACACACACACACACACACACACACACTCAACACACACACACACACACCACACACATCACACACACACACACACACCTCAGACTGACGCACGCCACGCACACACACACACACTTGCTATATACTGCCGTGGCGACCATATGCGTGCGACCATCACTGCATGGCTATATCTGCTGCACCACAACTGCCATGGCTATATGCTGCACCGTGGCGACCACACTGCATGGCTATATACTTGCCGTGGCGACCATACTGCCATGGCTTGTAATACTGCAGGTGGCGACCATACTTGCATGGCTATATACTGCCATGGCACGATACTGCGTTGCGACCATACTGCCGTGTGACCGTACTGCGTGGCGACTACTCGTGCTATACTGCCGTGTGCGACCATACTGCATGGCTATATTGCCTGGCGACCATCTGCCTCGCACTACTGCCTGGCGACCATTACTGCGCCATGGCGACCATAGCCGTGGCGACCATACTGGCCGTGCTATGTCTGAAAAAAAGACTTAAGAGAAGGCAAACAAAAGAAAGTTTCCCTGGTAGTCAGAAGATTAAAATACCTGGCCTGGGAACCAAACATCGCAGGTTCAAACCCCACTGTGAGATTCTCAACGTGTAAAAAAAGATATATATATAAGTTGTGTTTGTATGGTTAAATGCTGTTTAAATTCCTATGAATAACATGTAAATGCTGTGTGTCTATATCACCTTGGTGTGGGTCTACTTGGTGTGGGGCTCTTGGTGTGGGCTACTTGGTGTGGGGCCTACTTGGTGGGTCTTGGCGTGGGCTACTTGGGTGGGTCTACTTTTGGCTGTCTATTGGTGTGGGTACTTGGTGTGGGGCTACTTTGGTGTGGGTCTACTTGGTGTGGGTCTACTTGTGTGGGCTACTTGGTGTGGGCTACTTGGTGTGGTCCTACTTGGTGTGGGCTACTTGGTGTGGCTACTTGTGTGGCTACTTGGTGTGGGTCTACTTGGTGTGGGTCTACTTGGTGTGGGCCTACTTGGTGTGGGCCTACTTGGTGTGGGTCTACTTGGTGTGGGCCTACTTGGTGTGGTCGTACTTGGTGTGGGCCTACTTGGTGTGGGTCTACTTGGTGTGGGGATCTACTTGGTGTGGGTCTACTTGTGTGTGGGCCTACTTGGTGTGGGCCTACTTGGTGTGGGTCTACTTGGTTGTGGGCTACTTGGTGTGGGCTTTCTACTTGGTGTGGGCCTACTTGGTGTGGGTCTACTTGTGGTGGGTCTACTTGGTGTGGCTACTTGTGTGGGCCTACTTGTGTGGGCTCCTGAACTTGTGTGGGCCTACTTGGTGTGGCCTACTTTGGTGGTGGGCCTACTTGGTGTGGGCCTACTTGGTGCGGGCCTACTTGGTGTGGCTTGGTGGCCTACTTGGTGGGGCCTACTTGGTGGGGCCTACTTGTGCGGCCTACTTGGTGTGGGTCTACTGTGTGGGCTCTACTTGGTGTGGGGTCTACTTGGTGTGGGCTACTTGGTGTGGCCTACTTGTGTGGGG
>NW_019944632.1:95609-99440 GCF_002910315.2 Salvelinus sp. IW2-2015
GATGAAGAGAGAGAGAAGAGACGAGAGAGAGACGAGAGAGAACAGAGAGAGAGACAAGAGAGAGTGAACAAGAGAAGAGAACAGAGAGAGAGAACATAGAGAGACAGAGACGAGAAAACAACGAGAAGAAGAACCAAGGGAGGCAGTCAATCCAAAAAGTGTATCTTGTCAGCTATTCCTCCAATTTCACTGTTAACAGTTCATCTATGCATGTGTGTGTGTGTGTGTGTGTGGTGTGTCGTGTGTTGTGGTGTGTGTGTGTGTGTGTGGTGTGTGTGTGTGTGTGTGTGTTGTGTGTGTGTGTGTGTGTGTGTGTGTGTGTGTGTGTGTGTGTGTGTGGTGTGTGTGTTGTGTCAATGTCTGTAACGAAGCCGTTTTTATGGGCTTTTTTTTGCTATTTTTTAACCCCCCCAAACCCCCAAACTTTCAAAAACCCCAAAGGAGGGGACCTGTCAGAATCAACTAGCTTCTCACCAGTCTCACTTCAGAATTAGAAGTTCATCCATGTTTCTCAAACATCCAAATTACAAGGTGACGGCATTATACTCTAAGTGTCCTATACCTTAAACCATCGATGAGTTGTGTGCCTAACCTTAACCATCAGAGTTGATGCCTGTTACCTTAACGCATTTCCAGAGTTAGATTGTGAACTCCTAACCTGAATGGTTTCATCATGGTTAGACGAACACCAATTCAGAGGTTGATGACTTCTGAACTCTGCCTATACACCAATTCGAGATGGTATGGATCAAGCCGGAAGCCCATTTAATCAACCTCCATTCAGATACTATGAGATGCGCTAACCCTTTAACCGCTCTATTCAGAGAGATTAATTGACCGGTCACCTTATTCTAAACTTGATGTCTGGAGGATGAAGAATCATAAGGGATCACGCGACCGATACAGTCGCTCTGAAGAATGGACTTGAGAGACGCGTGGTAAGGCATCAACTGAGACTTGCGTAAGCGTTACGGCATTAACCTCGTGACATGGTTAAGGATTACGGCCATGCAACTCTGAATGGTTTCAAGGTCAGGCATTAACTCTGAATTTTAAGGCTCCTAGGCAATCAACTCTGAATGGTTAAGGTTAGCACTTAACTCTGAATAGGTTAAGGTAGACAGTCTAACTTCTGAACTGTTGTTAAGGTTATGCATTAACTCTGAAATGGTTAAGGGTTAGGCATTGAACTCGAATGGTTAAGGTTAGATCACACTCTGGAAGTTGGTTAAGCAGTCAGGCATTAACTCTGAATGCGTTAAGGTCACGGCCAGCAACTCTGAATGGTTAAGGTTAGGCGACAGCTAAACTCCTAATGGTTAGGTTAGCAGTAACTCTGCAATGCGTTTAAGGTTACGCGCAGTACACTTCTGAATGGTTAAGGATTAGGCCAGTAACTCTGAATTAGTTACGGTGACGGCATCAACTCTGAATGGTTAAGGCGTGACGGCATCAACTGCCTGAATGGTTAAGCGTGAGGCATTAACTCTGAATGGTTAAGGTGAGGCATCAACTCTTGAATGGTTAAGGTGACGCATATAACTCTTGAATGTGTTAAGGTTAGGCGATTAACTCTGCAATGTTAACGGTGAGCAATTAACTCTGACCATGGTGCAGGTTGGCATTAACTTCTGAATGGGTTAAGGGTTAGCAGTAACTCTGAATGGTTCCAAGGTTAGGCAGTTACACTCTGAATAGTTAAGGTGACGGCCATTAACTCTGGAGATGGCTTAGTGACGCATCAACTCTGAATGGTTAAGGTCAGGCAGTTAACTCTGAGATGGTGTTAAGGTGACACGGCCATCAACTCTGAATGCGTTCAAGGTGACGGCATGTAACGCTGAAATGTAAGGTTAGGCTGTGTGTGTGTCTTTAGATACAGCCTCTGTAATTGTTGTGACCTCAACAGTAACGCTGATGTAGCTTAGTGAGTAATACAAAATAACGAAACGTAACACTACTAATCAACCTCCCACTCTCTCGTCTGTCAGATCTTCCTGTGGGAGCAGAGTCTAGAACAGCTCCACCTGGACATGTTCAGGTGTCGGTGTTACCTGGCCAGTCTGCAGGGAGGGGAGCTGCCCAACCCTAAACGCCTGCTAGCCGTGGCGTCCAGAGCCACCAAACAGGCAATGGGACGCCTGGGAATCTTCTCGGTGTCTTCCTTTCATGCGCTGGTGAGTGGAGACCAGAATCACACACACAYACACACTCACACACTCAAACTTACACACATATACACACACACACACTGACAGTGAAGAGTACCGAGCCACAATTGTCCTCCCCCCATCAATCACAAGAGCATCAATCCATCAGACGTTATTATTCCWGAAAGGGACATGTGTTTTGCAGGAAGTCAGTTGATCCATTCACTACTGTGACAGAAAGGAATGATGACCCAGGTGCACACATCCCCCTGTAGTGATTTCCCCCTCTGGCTAGAGGTGTGGCTGAGAGCTAGCCACTCTGCACCTCTCTCCTCTCTGCTTAGCACCTGGTCAGTGTCCCAAATCCTACACTATTCCCCATTGCACTTTTGACGAGAGGCCCGTTGGACCGAAAGTAGGGCGATGCGTAGGGAACAAGKTACCATTTTGGGACACAGGCCATGGTGTTCCTCCTCGGAGCTCCAACAGAATGTTCAAAGTTGGAGTGACATCATGAGTGGAATGTTAATAACAAACTCGGTTACCTGTGTAGCTGTACACCTGGAGCCATATAAGGAAGTGGAGAGAGGCACCACCTGTAACAGGGAAATAGAGAGAGAGAGAGAGAGAGAGAGAGAGAGTAGAGTGTATGGTAGACCACAATGGTAGAGATCAACCGCCTGAAATAGAGGCGTCAGTGTTTGATGTCCTAAAGGTCAGGTCATGTGTCCTTCTGTCAGTCAACAGTGCATGTGACTCCAGAGGTCTAACTACCAGGTTCATGGATGTTCGGTCACTTACAGTCAATGTTTGAGAACTAAGGTCTACTACCACAGGGACTTTCATGTGTTCTTGCTCTAGTCACATTCAGACAGTGTCATGGCATCTAAGGAGTTGCAGTATGGTATAAACTCTACCTGTCCACCTCAGACAGTCAGTAGGTCATGTGTCTTCTCAGTCATGTAGAAACTGGTCCTACTACCAGGTCATGTGTCTTTCTCAGTCATGTTGACACTGGTCACTACCAAAGTCATGTGTCTTCTCAGTCAGGTTGAGAATGGTCTAGCTATATTGAGAGAGTTGTTGTTCTGATAATATTGTTGTGTTGTTAATGGTAATGCCCATGTTCCCACTACTACTCATTATTAGTTGCTGTTGGTACTCACCAATTTATTTATATATACTAATATATATTTTTAATATATATACATATATATTTTTATTTATTTACATTTTTCTATATACTTGAACAATGAAGTATAATGAAACTTGCCCATGTTATATATATGTCCAATTGAATTGAGAGAGAGAGAGAGAGAGAGGGAGGGAGGAAATACAGAGATGTAGACATCGAGAGAGACGGAGAGGAGAGGGGGGGGAGGGAAGCGCTCCGAGAGAGACAGAGAGAGAGAGAGAGAAGAGAGACAGTAAGCCTGTATGTGGGAAAGAGGCTGAAGGGGGCGTGAGCCTGGTATTGAAACCCAATCACAGCCTGTTAAAGAACAGCTTTAATCTTAATCTCTCTCTCTCCTCTCTCTCTCCTCTCTCTCTCTCTCTCTCTCTCTCTCTCTCTTCTCTCTCTCTCTCCTCTCTTCTCTCTCTCCTCCTCTTCCTCTTCTTCTCTCTCTCCTCTCTTCTCTCCTCTCTCTCTCTCCCTCTCTCTCTCTCTCTCCTCTCTTCC
>NW_019944633.1:0-1701 GCF_002910315.2 Salvelinus sp. IW2-2015
CCAGTACATCACTGGGGCGAGTTCCCTGTCATCCAGGACCTCTATATCAGGCGGTGTGAAAGGACGCCGGAAATCATTAGACTCCAGCCACCACTGCCATAGACTGTTCTCTCAGCTTCATACAGCAAGTGCGGTGCATCAAGTCTGACACCAACAGGTTCCTGAACAGCATCTATCCCCAAGCCATAACGCTTCTAAATAGGTTCTAGGGAATATCTGAGTTGGCCCTTGTATTTAGTTCTCTATGGCACGCTCACAGGACTCTACACACTCACGCACACTGACACTCCAACACACACATAACATGCACACATATTTATACTGACTCTACATACATGCACACACACTCACATACAATCATAAACAGAGTAGCAGCAGTGTAAATGATCATACACTGAGTATACAAAACATTAAGGACGCCTGTTCTTTCCATGACAGACTGATGAGGTGAAAGCTATGAACCCTTATTGATGTCACTTGTTAAATCCACTTCAATCAGTGTAGATGAAGAGGAGACAGGTTGAAGAAGGATTTTTAAACCTTGAGACAATTAAGACATGGATTGTGTGTGTGTGTGGTGTGTGTGTGTGTCATGCAGAGGGTAAATGGGCAAGACATCATTTTTAAGTGCCTTTGAACAGGTTATGGTAGTAGGTGCCAGGCGCAAGGACATCCAGCCAACTTGACACAACTGTGGCAAGCATTTGGGTCTACATTGGCCAGAATCCCTGTGGAACGCTTTCAACACCTTGTCGAGTCCATGCTCCGATGAATTCAGGCTGTTCTGAGGGCGAAAGGGGTCGGAGTGCTACTCAATAATTAGGAAGAGGTTTCTGATGTTGGGTATACTCTGTGTATATCCTGATGCCTAGTCACCTTACCCCTATACAGTTGCATTCAGAAGTTTACATACACCTTAGCCAAATACATTTCAACTCAGTTTTACAATTCCTGACATTTAATCCTGGTAAAAATTCCCTGTTTTAGGTCAATTAGGGTCACCACTTTATTTAAAAAATGTGAAATGTCAGAATAATAAGAGAGAATGATTTATTTCAGAGTTTATTTCTTTCATCACATTCCCAGTGGTTCAGAAGTTTACACACACTCAATTAGTATTTGGTAGCATTGCCTTAAACTATTTAAACTTGGGTCAAATGTTTCGGGTAGCTTCCCACAATAAGTTGGGTGAATTCTGGCCCATTCCTCCTGACAGAGCAGGTGTAACTGAGTCAGATTTGTAGGCCTCCTTGCTCACACACGCTTTTTCAGTTCTGCCCACAAATTTTCTATAGGATTGAGGGCTTTGTGATGGCCACTCCAATACCTTGACTTCGTTGTCCTTAAGCCATTTTGCCACAACGTTGGAAGTATGCTTGGGGTCATTGTTCATTTGGAAGACCCTTTTGCGACCAAGCTTTAACTTCCTGACTGATGTCTTGAGATTTTGCTTCAATACAGTGGGGAGAACAAGTATTTGATACACTGCCGATTTTGCAGGTTTTCCTACTTACAAAGCATGTAGAGGTCTGTAATTTTTATCATAGGTACACTTCAACTGTGAGAGACGGAATCTAAAACAGAAAAATCCAGAAAATCACATTGTATGATTTTTAAGTAATTTATTTGCATTTTATTGCATGACATAAGTATTTGATCACCTACCAACCAGTAAGAATTCCGTCTCTCACAGACCTGTTA
>NW_019944633.1:1726-20957 GCF_002910315.2 Salvelinus sp. IW2-2015
TCTACCACAAGTCTTCCGTGGCAGCTAAGGTAAAAAAAGTTTACTTCAAATATCCTTCCTGTTTCTTCCCTGATGGCATCGTACTACCATCGACCTTTCCTCTCTCTCCCCTCTCGTTCTTTTCTTCTTCTTTGTATCTTTCTCTCCTCTTTCTCCTCTCCACTCTTCTCTCCTTTGTGAGAATGCTGTATACTACTGACTCACCGTTCAAACACCATTCTCCCTCTCTCAAGCTCATCACCAATCTTAGACCCTGCACTGAACATCTCACCTTACCTGATCCTGGACTTCCTGACTGTGCAACCCCGTATGAAATAGCAACGTTCAGCGTTCCACCAAACTGACCGCTCACACGGCCCCCACCATTTCCAAAATCTCAAAGAACTTAAATGTCCCCGTCACCGTCATGAAGCCGACCCTCTTCCCCCTCAGTGGACAGTGAAAAAGTTTGCAATGGCCCTAAATCCTCACAAAATCTACACTCGCTATTGGAGCATCTTGACTGATCTCACTGCTTGGTATGCAACAACCACCCCTCGACGCATGGTGCTAAGATGGCGACACCATTTACATCACTGGGGCCTATCCCTGTCATCCAGGACCTCTATATCAGGCGTGTGAAAGGAAGACCCGAAAATCATTAGACTCCAGCCACCCATGCCATAGACTGTTCTCTCAGCTTCCATACAGCAAGTATACGGTGCATCAAGTCTGACACAACAGGTTCCTGAACAGCATCTATCCCCAAGCCAGATAAGCTTCTAAATAGGTTCTAGGAATATCTGAGTTGGCCCTTGTTTTTATCTCTATGGCACGCTCACAGGACTCTACACATCCACGCAACTAACTCAACAACACAACATAACATGCACAACATTTTATACTGACTCTACAACATGCCACACACATCACATAAAATCATAAACAGAGTAGCAGCAGTAAATGATCATACACTGAGTATACAAAACATTAAGACGCCGTTTTTCCATGACAGACATGAGGTGAAAGCTATGAACCCTTATTGATGTCACTTGTTAAATCCACTTCAATCAGTGTATAGAAGAGGAGACAGGTTGAAGAAGGAGTTAAACCTTGAGACAATTAAGACATGGATTGTTGTGTGTGTGGTGTTGTGTTGTCATGCAGAGGTAAATGGGCAAGACATCATTTTTAAGTGCCTTTGAACAGTTTAGGTAGTAGTGTGCCAGGCGCAAGGACATCCAGCCAACTTGACACAACTGTGGCAAGCATTTGGGTCTACATTGGCCAGAATCCCTGTGGACGCTTTCAACACCTTGTCGAGTCCATGCTCCGATGAATTCAGGCTGTCTGAGGCGGAAAGGTCGGAGTGCTACTCAATAATTAGGAAGAGGTTTCTGATGTTGGGTATACTCTGTGTATATCCTGATGCCTAGTCACCTTACCCCTATACAGTTGCATTCAGAAGTTTACATACACCTTAGCAAATACATTTCAACTCAGTTTTACAATTCCTACATTATTCCTGGTAAAATTCCCTGTTTTTGTCAATTAGGTCACCACTTTATTAATAAAAGTGTGAAATGTCAAATATAGGAATGATTATTTTCAGAGTTATTTCTTCTTCACATCCCAGTGTTAGAGTTTACACACACTCAATTAGTATTTGGTAGCATTGCCTTAAACTATTAAACTGTCAAATGTTCTTAGCTCCCACAATAAGTTGGGTGAATTCTGGCCCATTCTCCTACAGAGCAAGTGTAACAGTCAGATTTGTAGGCCTCCTTCTCACACACGCTTTTTCATTCTGCCACAAATTTCTATAGGATTGAGCTTTTGTGATGGCCACTCCAATACCTTGACTTCTTGTCTTAACCATTTTGCCACAACGTTGGAATATTGCTGGGTCATTGTTCATTTGGAAACCCTTTTGACCAAGCTTTAACTTCCTGACTGATTTTAGATTTCTCATACAAACAATATTTGAAACACTCCGATTTCAGTTTCTATTACAACATGTAAGAGGTCTGTATTTTGATCAGTGGTACACTTAACTGTGAGAGACGAATCTTAAACAAAAAATCCAGAAAATCACATTGTATGATTTTTAAGTATTATTTCATTTATTCTAGACATTACAAACATCATATCTAGACACTAACAACCAGTAAGATTCCGTCTCTCACAGACCTGTTAGTTTTTCTTAAGAAGCCCCTTTCTCCACTCATTACCTGTATTAACTGCACCTTTTTGAACTCGTTACCTGTATAAAAGACACCTCCACACACTCAATCAAACAACCCAACCTCTCCACAATGCCAAGACCAGAGATGCTGTAAGACATCAGGATCAAATTGTAGACCGCACAAGGCTGGGATGGGCTACAGGACAATAGGCAAGCAGCTTGGTGAGAAGCACAACGTTGGCAATTATTAGAAAATAGAAGAAATAGAAGAAGTTCAAGATGATGGTCAATCACCCTCGTCTGGGCTCCATGCAAGATCTCACCTCGTGGGCATCAATGATCATGAGGAAGGTGAGGGATCAGCCCAGAACTACACGGCAGGACCTGGCAATACCTGAAGAGATGGACCACAGTCTCAAAGGAAACCATTATGACACACTACGCCGTCATGGATTAAAATCCTGCAGCGCACACAAGGTCCCCTGCTCAAGCAGCGCATGTCCAGGCCCGTCTGAAGTTTGCCAATGACCATCTGGATGATCCAGAGGAGGAATGGAGAAAGTCATGTGGTCTGATGATTCAAAATAGAGCTTTGGTCTAAACTCCACTCGCCGTGTTTGGGAGAAGAAGAAGGATGTACAACCCCAAGAACACCATCCCAACCGTGAAGCATGGAGGTGGAAAACATCATTCTTTGGATGCTTTTCTCAAAGGGACAGGACGACGCACCGTATTGAGGGAATGGATGGGCCATGTATTGCGACAACCTCCTTCCCTCAGTAAGAGCTGATGATGGGTCGTGGCTGTCTTCCGGCATGACAACGACCCGAAACACACAGCCAGGGCAACTAAGGAGTGGCTCCGTAAGAAGTATCTCAAGGTCCTGGAGTGGCTAGCCAGTCTCCAGACCTGAACCCAATAGAAAATCTTTGGAGGGAGCTAAGTCCGTATTGCCCAGCGACAACCCCGAAACCTGAAGGATCTGGAGAAGGTCTGTATGGAGAGTGGGCCAAAATCCCTGCTGCAGTGTGTGCAAACCTGTCAAGAACTACAGGAAACGTATGATCTCTGTAATTGCAAACACAAGGATTCTGTACCAATATTAAGTCTGCTTTTCTGGATACAAATACTTATGTCATGCAAAAAATGCTAAATAATTACTTAAAAATTCATACACAATGTGACGTTTCCGGGTTTTTGTTTAATTTCCGTCTCTCACATGAATTGTATACCTATGATAAAAATTACAGACCTCTACATGCTTTGTAAGTAGGAAAACCTGCAAAATCGGCAGTGTATCAAATACTTGTTCTCCCCACTGTATATACACAATTTTCCTCCCTCATGATGTCGTCAATTTTGTGAAGTGCACCAGTCCCTTCTGCAGCAAAGCACCCCCACAACATGATGCTGCCACCCCCGTGCTTCACGGTTGGGATGGTCTTCGCCTTGCAAGCCTCCCCCTTTTTCTTCCAAATATAACGATGGTCATTATGGCCAAACGGTTCTATTTTTGTTTCATCAGACCAGAAAAACATTTCTCCAAAAAGTACAATCTTTGTCCCCATGTGCAGTTGCAAACCGTAGTCTGGCTTTTTTATGGCGGTTTTGGAGCAGGGGATACTTCCTTGCTGAGCGGCCTTTCAGGTTATGGCGATGTAGGACTCGTTTTACTGTGGATATAGATACGTTTGTACCTGTTTCCTCCATCATCTTCACAAGGTCCTTTGCTGTTGTTCTGGGATTGATTTGCACTTTCGCACCAAAGTACGTTCATCTCTAGGAGACAGAACGCGTCTCCTTCCTGAGAGATATGACGGCTGCGTGGTCTCATGGTGTTTATACTTGTGTACTATTGTTTGTACAGATGAACGTGATACCTTCAGGCATTTGGAAATTGTTCCCAAGGATGAACCAGACTTGTGGAGGTCTACAATTTTTTTCTGAGGTCTTGGCTGATTTCTTTTGATTTTCCCATGATGTCAAGCAAAGAGGCACTGAGTTTGAAAGGTAGGCCTTGAAATACATCCACAGGTACACCTCTAATTGACTCAAATGATGTCAATAAGCCTATCAGAAGCTTCTAAAGCCATGACATTTCCTGGAATTGTCCAAGCTGTTTAAAGGCACAGTCAACTTAGTGTATGTAAACTTCTGACCCGCTGGAATTGTGATACAGTGAATTATAAGTGAAATAATCTGTCTGTAAACAATTGTTGGGAAAATGACTTGTGTCATGCACAAAGTAGATGTCCTAACTGACTTGCCAAAACTATAGTTTGTTTTAACAAGAAATTTGTGGAGTGGTTGAACAACACGTTTTAATGACTCCAACCTAAATGTATGTAAACTTCTGACTTCAACTGTACATACAGTGCATTCGGGAAGTATTCAGGCCCCCTGACTTTTTCCACATTTTGTTACGTTACAGCCTTATTCTAAAATGGTTTACATTGTTTTTTTGCCTCATCAATCTACACACATTACCCCATAATGACAAAGCGAAACTGGTTCTTAATGTTTTGCAAATTTATAAAAAACATAAAACAAATACCATATTTACAGTATTTAGTGTTCAGACCCTTTGCTATGAGACTCGAAATTGAGCTCAGGTGCATCCTGTTTTCCATTGATCATTCTTGATTTTTCTACAACTTGATTGGAGTCCAACTGTGGTAAGTTCAAATGATTGGACACTATTTGGAAAGGCACACACCTGTCTATATAAGGTCCCACAGTAGACGGTGCATGTCAGAGCGAAAACCAAGTCATGCGGTCGAAGGAATTGTCTGTAATGCTCCGAGACAGGATTGTATCGAGGCACAGATCTGGGAAAGGGTACCACAACATTTCTGCAGCATTGAAGGTCCCCAAGAACACAGTGGCCTCCATCAATCTTAAATGGAAGAAGTTTGGAACCACCAAGACTCTTCCTGGAACTGACCGCCCGGCTAAACTGAGCAATCGGGAGAAGGGCCTTCGTTAGGGAGGTGACCAAGAACCCAATGGTCACTGACAGAGCTCCAGAGTTCCTCTGTGGAGATGGGTGAACCTCCCAGAAGGACAACCATCTCTGCAGCACTCCACCAATCAGGCCTTTATGGTAGATAAACGGAATCTACCATTCCGCTTGACGGAATGCACTCCTCAGTAAAATGCACATGACCGGCCGCTTGGAGTTTGCCAAAAGTCACCTAAAGACTCTCAGACCATGAGAAACAAGATTATCTTGTCTGATGAAACCAAGATTGAACTCTTTGGCCTGAATGCCAAGTGTTATGTCTGGAGGAAACCTGGTACCATCCCTACGGTAAACCATGGTGGTGGCAGCATCATGTTGTGGGGATGTTTTCAGCAGCAGGGACTGAGAGACTAGTCAGGATAGAGGGAAAGATGAACGGAGCAAAGTACAGAGAGATCCTTGATAAAAAACCTGCTCCAGAGCGCTCAGGACCTCAGACAGGGGTGAAGGTTCACCTTCCAACAGGACAATGACCTTAAGCACACAGCCAAGACTACACAGGAGTGGCTTCAGGACAAGTCTCTGAATGTCCTTGAGTGGTCCAGCAAGAGCCCAGACTTGAACCCGAACTAACATCTCTGGAGAGACCTGAAAATAGCTGTGCAATGTTGCTCTCCATCCAACCTGACAGAGCTTGAGATGATCTGCAGAGAAGAAAGGGAGGAACTCTCCAAATACAGGTGTGCCGAGCTTGTAGGCTCATACCCAATAAGACTCGAGGCTGTAATCGCTGTCAAAGGTGCTACAACCAAGTACTGAGTAAAGGATCTGAATACTTAAGTAAATGTGATATTTATTTATGAACTTATTTGTCCTTTGTTATGGGTTAGAATAAGGCTGTAATGTAACAATGTGGAAAAAGGCAAGGGGTCTGAATACTTTGTAAATGCACAGTATGTACCTGTATCACTCCAGCATCCCAGCACTCAAACTGACCCTGTGCATAGCGTCTTACTTTCTTGTGTTCTTCTTTCTATTTGTTGTGTGTTTTTGTTCAACCTTATGTTATTTTTAGTGCTTCATTGATATTGATTACTTAATGCATGTTTGGAGTGTGCAAGAAAGGAATTTCACTGTACTAGTGCATTTAACATCAAAACTTGAAACCTCTTATCTCTCCTTCCTACTCTCTCTCCGTCCCTCTCTTTCTCTTGCTCTCTTGGCCACATGGTCATGTCCTGCTTCTGAGAGAGAGGGAACGCCCCAGAGCCCAGTGCTCTAATGTCTTCTCTTGGCTCTTTTCCCAATGCCACCCCTCATCTCTTCCCTCTCTCCTGGCTTTGCTCCTCTCCCTTCTCTTGTTTCCTCCTCACTGCTCCCTCCTCTCCCTTCCTTTGCTCTACGCCTCCCCTCTTTTATATTTCTCCCTCTTTACATCTCCTCGCAGGTATTTAATGAAAGCATAGTTTCCATTAAAGCGAGAGTAAAGGAAATGTGGATGACCGGAACAAGAGGAGATTATTGTCTAGCTCTCGCTTGCTGTCTCTCATATCTCTCGTTATCTCGCTCTCGTTATCTCGCTCTCGTTATCTCGCTCTCGTTATCTCGCTCTCGTTATCTCGCTCTCGTTATCTCGCTCTCGCTCTCGCTCTCGCTCTCGCTCTCCGCCTATGACTCATAGCACTCATCACGCTCTCGGCTCTCGCTCTCGTGCTCTCGCTCTCGGCTCTCGTCTCTCGCTCCTCTCGCTCTCGCTCTCTCGCTCTCTCGCTCTCTCGCTCGCTCTCTGCTCGGCTCTCTCTCTCGCTCTCTCGCTCGCTCTCTCGCTCTCTCGCTCGCTCTCTCTCTCGCTCTCTCTCTCGCTTCTCTCTCGCTCTCTCTTCTCGCTCTCTCTCTCGCTCTCTCTCTCTGCTCTCTCTCTCGCTCTCTCTCTCGCTCTCTCTCTCGCTCTCTTCGCCTCTCGTCTCTCCTCTCGTCTCTCTCTCGCTCTCTCTCCGCTCTCTCTTCGCTCTCTCTCTCTCTCTCTCGCTCTCTCTCTCGCTCGTCTCTCTCGCTCTCTCTCTCGCTCTCTTCTCTCGCTCTCCCTTCGCTCTCGTTATCTTCGCTCTCGCTCTCGTTATCTCGCTCTCGTTATCTCGCTCTCGTTATTCGCTCTGCTCTCGCTCTCGTTATTCGCTCTGCTCTCGCTTCGTTATCCTTCGCTCTGTTATCTCGCTCTTCGTTATTCTCGCTCTCGTTATCGCTCTCGTCTATCTCTGCGCTCTCGTCTCGTCTATCGCTCTCGCTCTCTCGCTCTCTCTCTCGCTCCGCTCTCAGCTCTCGCTCTCCGCTCTCGCCTCGCTCTCGTCTCGCGCTCTTCTCGTCTGCCTCTCTCTCGCCTCTCTCTGCGCTCTCTCTGCGCTCTCTCTCTCGCTCTCTCTTCTCTGTCTCTCTCTTCGCTCTCTCTCTCGCTCTCTCTCTCGCTCTTCTCTCGCTCTCTCTCGCTCTCCTCTCGCTCTCTCTCTCGCTCTCTCTCTCGCTCTCTCCTCTCGCTCTCTCTCTCCGCTCTTTCTCGCTCTCTCTCTCGCTCTCTCTCTCTGCTCTCTCTCTCCTCTCTCTCTTCGCTCTCTCTCTCGCTCTCTCTCTCGCTCTCTCTCTCGCTCTCTCGTTCTCGCTCTCTCGCTCTCTCTCTCGCTCTCTCCTCGCTCTCCTCTCGCTCTCGTTATCTCGCTCTGTCTCGTTATCCTCCTCTGCTCTCGCTCTCGTATCTCGCTCTGCTCTCGCTCGTTATCTCGCTCTGCTCTCGCTCTCGTTATCTCGCTCTCGTTATCTCGCTCTCGTTATCTCGCTCTCGTTATTCGCTCTCGTTATCTCGCTCTCGTTATCTCGCTCTCGTTATCTCGCTCTCGTTATCTCGCTCTCGTTATCTCGCTCTCGCTTCTCTCGCTCTCTCGCTCTCTCGCTCTCTCTCGCTCTCTCTCGCTCTCTCTCGCTCTCTCTCGCTCGCTCTCGCTCGCTCTCGTTATCTCGCTCTCGTTATCTCGCTCTCGCTCTCGTTATCTCGCTCTCTGTTATCTCGCTCTCGTTTCTCGCTCCGTTATCTCGCTCTCGTTATCTCGCTCTCGTTATCTCGCTCTCGGTTATCTCGCTCTCGTTTTCTCGCTCTCGTTTATCTCGCTCTCGTTATCTCGCTCTCGTTATCTCGCTCTCTGTTATCTCGCTCTCGTTATCTCGCTCTCGTTATCTCGCTCTCGCTCTCGCTCTCTCGCTCTCTCGCTCTCTCGCTCTCTCGTCTCTCGCTTCTCGCTCTCTCGCTCTCTCGCTCTCTCGCTCTCTCGCTCTCGCTCTCGCTCTCGCGCTCTCTCGCTCTCTCGCTCTCTCGCTCTCTCGCCTCTTCTCGCTCTCTCTCGCTCTCCTCTCGCTCTCTTCTGCTCTCTCGCTCTCTCTCGCTCTCTCTCGCTCTCGTTATCTCGTTATCTCGCTCTCTCGTCTCGCTCTCTCTCTCTCTCTTACTGCGCTCGTTATCTCGCTCTCTCGCTCTCGTTATCTCGCTCTCTCGTTATCTCGCTCTCCTCGCTCGTCTCGTCTCTCCCTCTCGTCGCTCTCTCGCTCTCTCGCTCTCTCGCTCTCTCGTTCTCTCGCTCGTCTCGCTCTCTCGCTCTCTCGCTTCTCTCTGGTCTCTCGCTCTCTCGCTCTCTCGCTTCGCTCTCGTCGCTCTCTCGCTCTCCTCTCGCTTCTCTCTCCGTCTCTCTCGCTCTCTCTCGCTCTCTCTCGCTCTCTCTCGCTCTCTCTCGCTCTCCGCTCTCTGCTCCTCGTGCTCTCTCGCTCTCTCTCGCTCTCTCTCGCTCTCTCTCGCTCTCTCTCGCTCTCTCTCGCTCTCTTCTCGCTCATCTCGCTCTCTTCTCTCGTCTCTCGCTCTCGTTCTCTCGCTCTCGCTCTCTCGCTCTCTCGCGCTCGTTATCTCGCTCTCTCGCTCTCTTCTCTCTCTCTCTCTCTCTCTCTCTCTCGCTCTCTCTGCTCTCTCTCGCTCTCTCTCGCTCTCTCTCGCTCTCTCTCGCTCTCTCTCGTTATCTCTCTCTCGCTCTCGTTCTCGCGCTCTCGTTATCTCGCTCTCGCTCTCGTTCTCGCGCTCTCGTTATCTCGCTCTCGCGCTCTCGTTATCTCGCTCTCTCGCGCTCTCGTTATCTCGCTCTCCTCGCTCTCCGCTCTCATCGCTCTCGTTATCTCGCTCTCTCGCTCTCGCTCTCTCGCTCTCGTTATCTCGCTCTCTCGCTCTCGTTACTCGCTCTCTCGCGCTCGTTATCTCGCTCTCGTCGCTCTCGTATCTCTCGCTCTCTCGCTCTCGTTATCTGCTCTCTCGCTCTCGTTATCTCGCTCTCTCGCTCTCGTTATCTCGCTCTCGTTCTCTCGTTATCTCCGCGCTCTCGTTATCTCTCTCTCGCTCTCGTTATCTCGTCTCTCGCTCTCGTTATCTCGCTCGTCTCGCTTCTCGTCTATCTCTCTCTGCTCTCTCGCTCTCTCGTTATCTCGCTCTCTCGCTCTCGTTGTCTCGCTCTCGTTGTCTCGCTCTCGTTATCTCGCTCGCTCGCTCTCGTTATCTCGCTCGCTCGCTCTCGTTATCTCGCTCGCTCGCTCTCGTTATCTCGCTCGCTCTCTCGTTCATGGCCATATGGTCCTGTCCTGCCTCTGAGAGGGTGGAATAGCCCCCTTTCCTCTCTCCCTCCCCTGGCCCCTCATCTTCTCCCCTCAGGCAGAGATGTAAAACAGGGTGTGTGGTGGAGAGGAGACATGTACCAGTGTGAATTGGTGCCAGCTGAAAGCCCTACTCTAACCCTGTCTATCTGTCTGCTCCTACACCAGTGAACTGGCTGGGTGTCACGTAGGGGAGAGTGCCAGAACAAACCCGGCCATCCTTTCTAGGCATCTTTTTTCTCTTCCCTCTCGTTATCTCTCGCTCTTTCGTTATCTCGCTCTCGTGATCTCGTTGTCGCGATCTCACGCTCTCGATCTCTCACGCTAGTGATCTCGCTCTCTATAATCTTCTTTCCTCTGTCCATCTCTGCCAAAGCTCCAGACACCTGCAGGTATTTAATGAGAAGATGGTTCCCATTAAAGGTTCTGTGCTGGCTGTCACGAGGTGCTCAGAGAGAGAGAGAGACTTTACTTTCCTCACTTCTCTAATGAGACACCCTGGTAAATGGCTGGTCTCTCTCATCTCTGACAGGGCTCATACTAACCTCACTCACCAAGGTCACAGTTTAAATGCACTGTATGGATCTAGTTTTAAAGCAGTGTACTGTATGGATCTCTAGCTCCAGTCCTGGAGAACTAACTGTATGCAGGATTTTTTTTCCAAAACCAGCTGGGCTGAAGCGAAACCAGTAGTTCTCAAGGACTGTACTTTTCCACCCCTTACATACGTTAGTTGGAGAACTTCCTCATAAAACGTGCTCTGTCTCTGCCTAAGGTGTTTTGCTTACTGTTAAGTGTGGCTAGCTCTATTCAGAAAGTTGAACAGAAGTGTCTTTCGGATACTCTGTCAGTCATCCTAAATTGGTAAGTCAGTGGTAATCATGCTGGTGGGCATGATTGGCTTGTTTCAGGTAGCCTCCATCTTTTTCAGCCACTCTGTCACCTCAGGGAGTGAATGAACCACTGAAGGGTTTTCTCATTCTACCCCAGCATAACTCTTAACAGTGATGATACAATAGTGCTTCTAGTCTCATCCTAACCACCCTGCAGCCTCTTTGTATCCACAGAGCTTTCTTTCTATCTTCCTCTCCTCTTTTTATCTCCACCGTCTCCTCCAAGGGAGTGTGTGAATAAATGAGGTGGGTGCTGATGTTCAGCTGTTTCCTCCTCTTACTCCTGCTCTTTCTCTCTCGCTCTCTCTTGGTCTCCCCCCCCCCCTCCTGGCTGTCTGTGGGTAAGCACTTTGCCGGGTGACAGCGCCCATCCTTCACAGGGCCTTGCCATATGCCACACTGCTGTCAGAGGAGACTGCGGCAGATGCTCCAGCTGCTCTCTTCACCCCTATCTACCTCTCTACACACCTCCCTTTCTCGCCTCACACACCTCCCCAAAACTGAGACGGGGAGATGTGTAGAGGCTCAGTGAGACTGAGACACAAAGTGAGAGACTTGGTTAGGGAGGATAGACAGAGAAAGAATGGGAAGGATGGAAGATGGGTGTATGAGGGTGGAAATGGTTTGAGAAAAGATGTAACAGGGTTTGGAGTAGGCTTGGGCGGTATCCAGATTTTCATGTTGTCATATCGCCCTTCTCATATACCAGGCTTTACAGTATAACCGGCATAGCACACAAGGCAAGTGCTAAAAACGCAAGAAAAGCCCATTGGGCCTGTATTACCAGAATGCTAACAAAATTAGCACAAACTACTATAATAGTGAAATCACAAAGCTAAATGCTAACGGGCAAAAACGGACAAACTAATTGGTAAGACTGGCAAACCCAGCTCATAAAGTTATACAAGCATAGCTACTAGCTACCGGATATCATTTTCGATCTGTTTGGACATTTACAAGCGAAAGTGAACAAGATAAATTGTGCAAATGAACAAAGTTGTGATGCTTGCTTTTCTGAAGGAAGAGCAGCATGTGTACATGGACCAGATGGGAGGAGAATGGAGGGGGGAAAACACTAGTAGGAATCACAGGGGAAAAAATAACTCATCCAGAGATCTTTGACTTCTGTCAGAAAGCCATTCTAAGATATGATGGAGAACATTGAGTAGTGAATTGCACATACGTGTAAGTTCATCACCTCATGTGCGCTGCACAACAGAGACTCACTGATAGAATGCTATGGATTCACCACATGGCTTTCTCCCGGTGTGCTATTTATAAACAAACACGTGACTGGCTCAAGTGTTCTGGGGAACTACGATAAGCTTCATCGCTTAAAATGTGACAGGTGAAATGAAGAAAGCAATCTGCTTTATCTCTTAACGTATTGCACAAGTGGACTGCAGGTAACAACTTAAAGTAGCTACAAATATGAACATTTATTGAAAAAGTTTGAATAAATATTTTTGAATATTGGAAGAACCATCCCGTGTTTTTTTCCAAATAGAGAACCAGTAACTGAGATGGACAGATGAATAGTGATAGATGGAGAGAAGGTGAGAGAGGAGAAAAGTGCCTTTGTTTCATGTTGATCCTCATCTGATCCTCATGGGGCGGCAGGCAGCCTAGTGGTTAGAGCGTTGGACCAGTAACCGAAAGGTTGCAAGATCGAATCCCCGAGCTGACAAGGTAAAAATCTGTGGTTCTGCCCCTGAACAAGGCAGTTAACCCAGTGTTCCTAGGCCGTCATTGAAAGTAAGAATGTGTTCTTAACTGACTTGCCTAGTTAAATAAAGGTACAAATGAAATCTACTGGGTTTTCACCATTTCGCTGTGTCCGCAGCGTATCAACGTTGACCTCACGTCTATCTGTTCCTAGTTGGGTTAGGCGGTATCCAGATTTGCATACCTTCATACCGTGCTTGTGCCTTCCCGGGATAGGCGGTCTTACCGGTAGTGCACACAAGGGCACTACTGTGTTTTGTTAGCATACCAGAATGCTAACAAATTGCTAACAGGTACAAAGGAATCCCCTTAGCGGTTAAGTAAATGCTAACGAGTGCTAAGACCATCAACCCAGCTCATACAAGTTTGCAAGTATCTCAAAACACACAAAACAAATATTAGTCAGCAGGGATCTTAATCCAGGAGGGGATTATCTCTTCTGTTACAAGAAGCTTGATCTTTCAAGCTAACGTTAGCCGTTTAGCACAACCTAGCTGGAGAGAATTTGTCCCATCTTAGATAATTAACTCAATAGTTATAAGATATATAGCTGGCAAACATTAGTAGTGAATATCATACAAGTGTAACTTGATCACCTTTCTCCAGTTGCGCTGCAAGGAGTGACTGGCCTCAAGAAGCTCACGTTTTGCTCATTGTGCTTCTTTATAAACAAACACATGTGACAGCTGTTTTGGAAAACAAGTCCTGGTAAGCTTCATAATGAAAAATAATCTAACAGTCAAAATAATGAATGTAGTCTGCTTTGTCTATTACCTAGTGCACAAGTTGACTGCATGTATTTATATAAAATGTACAAATATTCAAATTTGCTTAAAACGGTATTATCGTACGAGGTTATTTAGAAACCCTAGTTTCTAGGCCACCTCATTCAGGTTGAGAACAAGTTTCACCTTGACGCAACAACATCAACAGATCTTTAAACCCAATCAAAAAGCCCCTTTAGTTCTTCTTATAAAAAATGAAGCACCAAGTAACGGTCTTTCTCCCGTGCTCCTCCAGGTCGTTTCCTTCAAGCGCTGTTAAATCGGGCCTCCGTCTCAAAGCTATCAGTTTAGTGTCTCTGTGATCTTCCAGCAGAGAAAACACAACTAGTTTCAAGGGACCTGAATGGCTGGCCTGCCTGTTTTCCTGCATCCGTGTGTCTGCGTCGCTCTGTCTGCACTTCTCTCTGCCACCCAGGCAGTTGTTTGACTCTGTGGAAGAACAAGGCTGGCGAGACAACAGTAACACATGGCTCCGAAACAATGGGAAACTGGCTGCTGTGGCTCCGGTCCGCTCTCTCTCGTGCGCGTCGTTCACCAGCTTGACTTCAAATCATGCATGAAATATGCCTCTGCCCCCGTCTCTGTGTCGATCCACTCAAAAACGTCTGTGGCGGACGGGTGCAGGTGCAGGCTGGTTTGCTGAAATATCAACTGTAGATCTAGTCCAGTACCCTGGTGTGAATGGTGTCTCCACGGACTCCATGGACTGCTCATCAGTAGTGTTAACTGTCACTCACCATCTAATAAAGTAGGGGAATAATTTGGCTCATCCGCTATGAAGCTTTAATGGATTGCCAGCAGGGTTGACTGGTATGTTTTGCCCCAGTTAAGCGCCTAGATTTAAGTAATTTGGTTTAATGTCTGCATGTGTGAGTGTGGGCTTTTAGATGTGTGTGGCCTTATTTTGGGGATTGCTGATACCTCTGAGGAAAGTATGTTTATAAAGACAGTGTGTTTGCAATCAATATAGTTTGTGTGTCTTGAGCAGCGCTGTTTACTCTGGTTGACTGGAGAGCGGCTGGAGAGAGATGCGGAGAAGGCCAGTCATGCATTATAAAAGCTGCTGATGAGTTTCTGCGCTCGGGGGTTCAGACGACAACTTTAAAAGATCACACACCTATTAAGGCAGAGTGAGGAAAGGTGTGCGTACGTGTGTGTGACCCAGTCTGCTCTGGATTGATCAGAGAAAGTCTCATCTTGAACATAAGACACAGTAGAGGGAAAAGAAAGTGTTCCATAACTTAATGACCTTGATTTGCACATTTTTTCAGGACTATTTCACGCATCGCGTACTGTAAATCAATTAAACAGACACGTAGAGGAGTAAAAGAGACTGACGCATAAATGAATGAATCTTCTGGGCTCTGAGATTCCATAGCAACTGTCTGGTCTGCAGAGATCAAGAGGGCTGCTGTGAGTCAATAGAGAAACCGCAGTCAGGGGTTAAGGCCATTAACTTCTCTGGGATAGGTGGGACGGTAGCATCCCACTTGGCCAAAATCCAGAAAAAATGTAGCGCGCCAAATTCAAATATATTACTATAAAAAATCAAGTCTTCATGAAATCACACATGAAAGACACCAAATTAAAGCTACACATGTTGTGAATCCAGCCAACATGTCTGATTTCAAAAAGGATTTACGGGGAAAGCACACCAAACAATTATGTTAGCTCAGTACATAGCCACAGAAAAACACAGCCATTTTCCCAGCAAAAGATAGTAGTCACAAAAAGCAGAAATAGAGATAAAATTAATCACTAACCTTTGATGATCTTCATCAGATGACACTCATAGGACATCATGTTACACAATACATTTATGTTTTGTTCGATAATGTGCATATTTATATCCACAAATCTCGGTTTACATTGGCGCCATGTTCAGAAATGCCTCCAAAATATCCGGAGTAATTGCAGAGAGCCACGTCAAATAACAGAAATASTCATCATAAACTTTGATGAAAGATACATGTTTTACACAGAATTAAAGATGCACTTGTTCTTAATGCAACCGCTGTCAGATTTAAAAAAAACTTTACGTAAAAAGCACACCATGCAGTAATCTGAGACGGTGCTCAGCTTTAACAAATTTCTCCACCATGTTGGAGTCAACAGAAATACAAAATTATATCATAAATATTCCCTTACCTTTGATTATGTTCATCAGAATGCACTGCCAGGAATCCTAGTTCCACAAATCGTTGTTTTGTTCGATAATGTCCATTACTTATGTCCAATTAGCTACTTTTGCTAGCATGTGTAGTACACGTGTCCAAACGCTCGCGCAGATGCAGGCAAACGTTGGACGAAAACTTCAAAAGTTATATTACAAGTCGAATAAACGGGTCAAACTTAGTAGAGAATCAATCTTCAGGATGTTATCATTTATATCCAATAAGGTTCCAACCGGAGAATTCTTTTCAGTCTCTATAAGTAATAGAACGCATGGCGATATCATGAGGAATGCGCATGACCAAGAACTGGCAATCTGCCAGACCACTGACTAAAACACCTCCCATCCGGTCCCACATCACAGTATAGGCTTCATTCAGCGTTCTACAGACTGCTGACATCTAGTGGAAGGCGTAGGAAGTGCAAACAGATCCATATATTACAGGGAATTGAATAGGCGATGAGTTTAACAATGACCAGTCTCAGAATTCTCACTTCCTGTTTGGATTTTTTCTCAGGTTTTTGCCTGCCATATGAGTTCTGTTATACTCACAGACATCATTCAAACAGTTTTAGAAACTTCAGAGTGTTTTATATCCAATAGTAATAATAATATGCATATATTAGTATCTGGGACAGAGTAGGAGGCAGTTCACTATGGGCACGCAATTCATCCAAAAGTCAAAATGCTGCTCCCTATATCAAAAGTTAATGAACATCGCCACCATAATGATACAGTAATATACGGCCTTGCTGACGAGGATGATGGTGCTGATGATTGTTAAACATGCTGGTGATGAAGATGATGATGATGACAGGAGAACATGACAGAGGGGTGAAGACCGAGAGTAGTTCAGTCAGTGTGTGTAAATAGGAGCTAGCTGCAGAGCTACAGCAAAGTGTTGTTTCCACCTGGTTAGATGATGGAATAATGGGCCAGGTTAGCCAGTGTGATTAGCCTAGCGTGGCTAGCCGTGCCATACAGCGGCTGAGTGCACCGCCATGCTTACTTATACCAACAGACACACATGAAACAGAAACACTCCCATCTGTATTTACCACTATATATAATGAGTGTGGCCCAATTGGCACCCTATTCCCTACAGTCAAAAGTTGAGCACTATACAGGGAATAGGGAGCTATTTGAGACGCGGCCATACAGAGTGCATCTCAACAGACCCAGTGCTGTCTGTTGACTTACCTGTTATCTCCCTCTTACTCAGTCTCCAGTTTACCAGTCATACAGAGTGGTGCATCCAAACAGACCCAGTGTGTTTGTTGACTTACTGTTTATTCCCTCTTACTCAGTCTCCAGTTAACCAGTCATACAGAGTGCATCTCAACAGACCCAGTGCGTCTGTTGACTTACTGTTATCTCCCTCTTACTCAGTCTCCAGTTACCAGTCATGACAGAGTGATCTCAACAGACCAGTGCTGTCTGTTGACTACCTGTTATCTCCCTCTTACTACTATGTCTCACAGTTTACCAGTCATACAGAGTGGGCATCTCAACAGAACCCAGTGCTGTCCGTGTTGACTTACCTGTTCCCTCCCTCTTATCCTTCAGTCTCCAGTTTACCAGTCATACAGAGTGCATCTCAACAGACCATGTGCATGTCTGTGATTGTACCTGTTATCTTGTCCCTCTACTACTAGCTCAGTCCCAGTTTACCATGTTCTGTTCTCAATCGTCTCCTATAGTCTGTTCTGTGCTTTCTCCTTCGCTCTCCTCATCTCAATCTTCATCTCTCCTCCACACATGTCTGGTCTCTCCCGTCCTTGTATGAGTTGCTAATCAGTGTCTTCTGAGTGCTTGTGAGTGATTGTGTTGTGTGATAATTGGTTGTCACATGATATCCATACTAAGTCCCCTGAGGTGTTTATGGAGCCAGTGGTGAGTACCCTGACATGTATGTGATGACACAACCAAGCATACACCCACATTCTACTCGTGGCAAATGACATTCGTCTCTGCAATTACATCACACATTTATCTCTATGTGACTATGTCTGCTATGTCATCACAGGAAATGAGTTTGTGATGAGAGTCTATTCCTCCTTGGATCCTCTCCTACCTATATATTTCTGTCTGTCACCTTGTCCTGCCTTTTTTCTCTCCCAGTCTTTTATTCTCCATGTCTAACTCTTCCCTGTCTTTCTCTCCCCTCCAGGCTAACACTTACACCTCCATCAGGAGAAACAAGGGTCCTTGACATTCAATTTCTGCTTGCCAACACTTTTTCATTGTGTGTTTTTCTCCCCTTTCGTCTCTGCCTGAGTCAGATGGGCGGAAGAGGAACGGAGATAGGAAGACAGAGAGGGGGACAGGGAGGGTGTTTCATGGGGGCGCAGCTCCATCCCTCCCTGTCTGAACAGACAGAGAGGGGGACAGAGAGGGTGTTTTCATGGGGGGCAGCCTCCATCCCTCCCTGTCTGAACAGACAGAGCGGGGGACAGGGAGGGTGTTTTCATGGGGGGCAGCCTCCATCCCTCCCTGTCTGAACAGACAGAGAGGGGGACAGGGGGGTGTTTTCATGGGGGGCAGCCTCCATCCCTCCCTGTCTGAACAGACAGAGAGGGGGACAGGGAGGGTGTTTCATGGGGGAAGCCTCCATCCCTCCCTGTCTGAACAGACAGAGAGGGGGACAGGGAGGGTGTTTTCATGGGGGGCAGCCTCCATCCTCCCTGTCTGAACAGACAGAGAGGGGGACAGGGAGGGTCTTTTCATGGGGGGCAGCCTCCATCCCTCCCTGTCTGAACAAACCAGTAGCAAGGTCACCTTACTGGGATGCATTTGGGAGTTTGTGGCCGTGACACAGCTTTTTCTAGGAACAGTTTTAGTGGCAATGAAACAAAATTTTTGGGGGGAACCGTTTCAGTGTCTTAGGAATGCTGCTTTAAAATGTTTGGATTCTTCTTGGAAATTATGTTGCGATCTTTGGTTCTTTACTTTTGTGGTTTTAATGGTTGCTGATAACCTAATAGGAGTGTGTGTGGACGTGTTTAGCTATACTTGTGGGGACCAGAAGTCCCCACAAGAACAGTAAACAACAAAACTGAGGACATTTTGTTATTCCCCACAAGGTCAGACGCTATTTCTAGGGGTTAAGGTTAGAATGGTGTTAAGGTTAGGAGGGAAAATAGGATTTTGAATGGTACTACATTTGGTGTCCCAACAAGGTTAGTTGTACAAGACTGTGTGTGGGGCGCACGCTGTCCTGTAGTGAGATAAATTACTACTTTCGATATTGTCTTGAACAGGTGGCTAAGCCAGCATGGAGAATATATACACACACCTAATGATTAATAGACTGAGTCAAGTCCCTGTCTAGTGTCTTGTTTGAGTGGATGTGGTAAATGAGCAGAGCACACCGTTAATTCTTGGAGGTGTGTGTTTGCATGGCAGCTTTATTTAACGGTTGATGTATTGATTGGTGTGGCAGAGATCGTCTGTTAGTGGCTGATCTTCCTGTATATGATTTGATGTGTGTGTTTGATTTGTCCATTAGAAGGTGTAAGGTGATAGACGGTCTAATACCACTGATGTCTGTCTGTTGGTTGCTGTCATGTATACAGTGTGAGTAGACTGACTGGCTGATCTTCCTGTATATGATTTGATGTGTGTGTTGTCTGATTTGTCCATTAGAAGGTGTAAGGTGATAGACGGTCTAATACCACTGATGTCTGTCTGTTGGTTGCTGTCATGTATACAGTGTGAGTAGCTGACTGGCTGATCTTCCTGTATATGATTTATGTGTGTGGTTTGATTTGTCCATTAGAAGGTGTAAGGTGATAGACGGTCTAATACCACTGATGTCTGTCTGTTGGTTGCTGTCATGTATACAGTGTGAGTAGACTG
>NW_019944633.1:24660-37143 GCF_002910315.2 Salvelinus sp. IW2-2015
ATGAGTTAGACTGACTGGCTGATCTTCCTGTATATGATTTGATGTGTGTGTTGTCTGATTTGTCCATTAGAAGGTGTAAGGTGATAGACGGTCTAATACCACTGATGTCTGTCTGTTGGTTGCTGTCATGTATACAGTGTGAGTAGACTGACTGGCTGATCTTCCTGTATATGATTTGATGTGTGTGTTGTCTGATTTGTCCATTAGAAGGTGTAAGTGGATAGACGGTCTAATACCACTGATGTCTGTCTGTTGGTTGCTGTCATGTATACAGTGTGAGTAGACTGACTGGCTGATCTTCCTGTATATGATTTGATGTGTGTGTTGTCTGATTTGTCCATTAGAAGGTGTAAGGTGATAGACGGTCTAATACCACTGATGTCTGTCTGTTGGTTGCTGTCATGTATACAGTGTGAGTAGACTGACTGGCTGATCTTCCTGTTATATTATTTGATGTGTGTGTTGTCTGATTTGTCCATTAGAAGGTGTAAGGTGATAGACGGTCTAATACCACTGATGTCTGTCTGTTGGTTGCTGTCATGTATACAGTGTGAGTAGACTGACTGGCTGATCTTCCCTTTCTCCCGTCTTTCTTTTTTCTTTTTCTACATTTCTTTTTCTCATTCTTTTTCTCTCTTTCTCATTTTCTCTCTCGTCTCCTGTCTCTCCGTCTATCTCTCCCTCCCTGTAGGTGAGTGTGGTGCAGGACTCTGTGAACATCTCAGGTCAGAACACTATGAACATGGTGAAGGTGCCAGACTGCAGGCTGGCCGATGAGCTGGGAGGGCTGTGGGAACACTCCCGCTTCACTGACTGCTCCCTGTGTGTGGCGGGACAGGAGTTCCAGGCACACAAAGCCATCCTGGCAGGTAAGACTACTTTTGTCTCGCACGCCACGCACGTGCATACTGACCACACAGAACACCTGATCGACTTCTTACAGATATTGACACATCAATGACAGAAACACAGACTATGGGCTCTATGGGCTCTATTGTAACAAACCTAACGCAATGTTAAATCTTAGCGCTGGCGGTAGTATTAGAAATATTTTTCTAATTTTCACAACCAGAATTATGGCCGCAGTAGCTGGCAGTGGAGCGAAAGGTCTGGACTTATAAAAAACATTGTGGGTGTGTCGAGGTTTGGCGCCACACTGACCAATTGGAACGTGCTCCATGGCTAAATGTGTAGTTGCTTTAAGTTGTTTATTTAGTATTTTATGTATAGCGTTGTCATCAACTCCAATTAGAATATTAGTCCGTTATAGCCTAGTTCGTTAAATATCCTTCCCCATATTTGCAAAATATTTTCAACATGTTTGCATTCCATATTGTTTTAATTGCATTGCTTTAATATGGAAATACATTATTAAAAATAGGCTATAACATTCACACTGATATAGGGGCTAGGCCTACTGTAAATTGCAGTGTGGTCATGCCAAACATAGTCAATAAGCAAGACAAAATTCACTTGGCTATCGATAAGGCCTAAAAAGAAAGTGTATAATTCTTATAACTAAACAGCAGGAGTGGCACAGCGGTCTAAGGCACTGCATCGCAGTGTTGCGGTGTCATTACAGCCTGGGGTTTGATCCCAGGCTGTCACAACCGGCCGTGACCGGGAGTCCCATAGTGCGGCGCACAATTGGCCCAGCGTCGTCCGTGTTAGGGGAGGGTTTGGCCGGGTCGGCTTTACTTGGCTCATTGCGCTCTTGCCACTCCTTGTGGCGGGCCGGGCGCCACCAGGCTGACTTCGGTCGTCAGTTGAATGGTGTTTCCTCCGACACATGGGTGCAGCTGGCTTCCGGGTTAAGCGAGCAGGTGTTAAAAGCGCTGCTTGGCGGGTCATGTTTCGGAGGACGCATGACTCGACCTTTGCCTCTCGTGAGCCGTTGGGGAGTTGCAGCAATGAGACAAGATTGAAATTGGGGAGAAAAAGGGGGTGAAATTACAATAAACAAATAAATACTAAACAGCAACTTGTTTTATATACGCTATGTTTACATTTTGAGTTGAAGGCACCATAATTGCTCCACGTGGACTATGTAGGGTCTTACAAACACCCATACTTAAAGGAGCTGGATAAAGATCCAAAATAGAGAGGGCGAATGTCCACTCACTGTTATACTACTGGTAAATGTCATGTTTTATAAACAATGGTACCATCTTACAGATCATATTTGCACTTCTACAGAAATAGTAGTTGGGGTCTCAACTTACTGTTGCGAGTTAGAATAGTAGAATAAACAAGGTGACATTTCTAAATGTGTTTATCAGCAATTATAAAAATGTGAGTTATAGATCTGTCATTCTCATTGAAAGCAAGTCTAAGAAGCGGTAGATCTGTTCAATGGACACTATTTCTATGCTACCCGTTCATAAGTTTGGTTTTGCACAACAGCTTTAAACAGCTGAAAATACATTATTTTTTGTTATTGAAAATATATTTCACAGTGATTTAGATGTTCCAGTGATTCTCTACACTGCTTGTTTTGTCACAAACTGAAATCAGGCAAACTATTAGAATTTTAGCAGCCAGGATATGGGGGAGTGATTTCTGCATATTGCACCTTTTAAAACTGCAAAATTTTCTCTACACCCCATGGCAAAATGTGTAGAATTGCACAATTAACTAAAACTTAAAAACATGGCTTTCTACTGTCAACGGGGTGGGGGGGGGGGGGCAACCAAAATGTTCTACTTGCAGACCCTCAAGCAACCGTGGCCCCTCATGATAAGTTTAGATTTTTGGGGGCCCCCCAGCCCCATCAAAGTTTCCCATCCCTGCCATAAACCCATAGATGGTGAATCTTTCAAATAAGTTGGGTTTTAAGCAAAAAAACAAAGCACTTTTATTTTTATTTTTTACTAACAACAATATTTCTAAACAGGATCGGGTCAGAAGCATGATATCATAAATCACATCTCTCGTTCCATGAGCGTAAGGCAATGTGTGCACACGTAGACTTAGGGCTCTTTGGCCGGAGGCATGGATGTTTGTCCTATCCATTGAATATAGTTTATTAAATAGTTCACACTAACCATACAATAGGCCTAGTTAGAACAAACATAGCCAATGTATTTTTTGATATTGGCTTCAATATGGAAATATTCGTCTACACACATTGCGCTAACAGCCATGGACATTGCCCAAACGTTATAATAAGATAYGTCTACCATCGCTGTTGATATGGCCGGTTAGTGACTTTGCCACGTAAAATGTAAACAAATTAACAGGCTACGTGCGGATTCAGCACCAAGGACAGCGAACGAAATTTCCGTAATTTGACATTTAGGTTCAGATAAAAGTAGAAGATGGATTTTTTTTTGTCAAAATGATAAAGGAAAAACACAAGCAGTCTATTGCAATAACTTAATTTTCCTAAAGTGACTTCCTACAGTCACTGACACCTTTCATTCCATGGGCATCGCACATAGGCCTAATGAGTCTAAACTTATCACAGTAGTTGCATGGATAAAAATGTAAAGAAAAAACGTGAATGTCTGACTGTTTTGATGCTCATGCTATTGTTTTTATAAAACATTGCTTATAGGCTACTGATTATGCTACTGTGAGCCTCCACTGACCAAATCAATGCTATAACCAATTGCATTACCAGAAAATCCAGCTTTTGGTGAGTCTTAAATATCACCAGAAGCACTGCTTGAAGTTGGGACATTGGCACACGTATTTAAAGACACCCCAAATATTTCCACTCCTCCCACCGCAGCGCACGCGAGCTGATATAAGACAGGTAAATTACCAACCCTTGCGCCAGGGTTGGAAATTAGTGGAGTGCTGGCTTTTAGAAGTTGAAATTGCCAAAGAGCAGGCTTTTAATTGCAGCTGCAAAGAGAGCCCCATGACTGAGTATCTGAATGAAACTTTGAGGAACTCTCCCTGTGGAGAATGAGACTGGCTGTCAATTATCCAGTCATTTTGAGACATTTTAATTGTGTGCTACTGTGGCATTGGGGTCTTCACTCTCTCTCTCCACCCCCTCATCTGGCTGTCTGCACCTCCCTCTCTCCTTTTCTCCTTCGCTTCCTCCGCTACCTGGGTTAGGTGACACCCACTCCCCTCATTGTTCTCCCTCTCCACCACCGTTCCTGTGACAACTCTCCGGGCCGTTAATCGCTGTGGAGACGGACAGAGCGGGATCAAAAGGGCTGTGGAAGTGTGTGTGCTGGCTGAGCGGAACGCTTTAAATTGGCTTCTTATTGGTCATGTGATCTAAAACAGTGTGTGGTGCTTCTCTCTCTCTGTCTACTGCAGAACGAGCTCGGCACTGCCTTCTCGATATACCCTCACACAGCTATGGCACAACACTCACACAAAACAACTCTCAGCTATGGTACAACACTCACAACAAAACAACTCTCAGCTATGGAACAACACTCACAACAAAACAACTCTCAGCTATGGAACAACACTCACAACAAAACAACTCTCAGCTATGGAACAACACTCACAACAAACAACTCTCAGCTGTGGAACAACACTCACAACAAAACAAGTCTCAGCTATGGAACAACACTCACAACAAAAACAACTCTCAGCTATGGAACAACACTCACAACAAAACAACTCTCAGCTATGGAACAACACTCACAACAAAAACAACTCTCAGCTATGGACAACACTCACAACAAAACAACTCTCAGCTATGGAACACACTCACACAAAACAACTCTCAGCTATGGAACAACACTCACAACAAAACAACTCTCAGCTATGGAACAACACCAACAAAACAACTCTGCTTGGAACAACACTCACAACAAAACAACTTCAGCTATGGAACAACACTCACAACAAAACAATCTCAGCTGTGGAACAACACTCACAACAAAACAACTCTCAGCTATGGAACAACACTCACAACAAAACAACTCTCAGCTGTGGAACAGCACTCACAACAAAACAACTCAGCTGTGGAACAACACTCACAACAAAACAAGTCTCAGCTGTGGAACAACACTCACAACAAACAACTCTCAGCTATGGAACAACACTCACAACAAAACAAGTCTCAGCTGTGGAACAACACTCACAACAAAACAACTCTCAGCTATGGAACAACACAACAAAACAACTCTCAGCTATGGAACAACACAACAAAACAACTCTCAGCTATGGAACAACACTCACAACAAAACAACTCTCAGCTATGGACAACACTCACAACAAAACAACTCTCAGCTATGGAACAACACTCACAACAAAACAACTCTCAGCTATGGAACAACACTCACAACAAAACAACTCTCAGCTATGGAACAACACTCACAACAAAACACTCTCAGCTATGGACAACACTCACAACAAAACAACTCTCAGCTATGGAACAACACAAACAAAACAACTCTCAGCTATGGACAACACTCACAACAAAACAACTCTCAGCTATGGAACAACACAACAAAAACAACTCTCAGCTATGGAACAACACTCACAACAAAACAACTCTCAGCTATGGAACAACACTCACAACAAAACAACTCTCAGCTATGGAACAACACCAACAAAACAACTCTCAGCTATGGACAACACTCACAACAAAACAACCTCAGCTATGAACAACACTCACAACAAAACAACTCTCAGCTATGAACAACCTCACAACAAAACAACTCTCAGCTATGGAACAACCTCACAACAAAACAACTCTCAGCTTGGAACAACACTCACAACAAAACAACTCTCACTTGGAACAACACTCACAACAAAACAACTCTCAGCTATGGAACAACACTCACAACAAAACAACTCTCAGCTATGGAACAACACTCACAACAAAACAACTCTCAGCTATGGAACAACACTCACAAACAAAACAACTCTCAGCTATGGAACAACACTCACAACAAAACAACTCTCAGCTATGGACAACACTCACAACAAAAACAACTCTCAGCTATGGAACAACACTCACACAAAACAACTCTCAGCTATGGAACAACACTCACAACAAAACAACTCTCAGCTATGGAACAACACCACAAAAACAACTCTCGCTTGGAACAACACTCACAACAAAACAACTCTCAGCTATGGAACAACACTCACAACAAACAACTCTCAGCTATGGAACAACACAACAAAACAACTCTCGCTTGGAACAACACTACAACAAAACAACTCTCAGCTATGGAACAACACTCACAACAAAACAACTCTCCGCTATGGAACAACACTCACAACAAAACATCTCAGCTGTGGAACAACACTCACAAACAAACAACTCTCAGCTTGGAACAACACTCACAACAAAACAATCTCAGCTATGGAACAACACTCACAACAAAACAACTCTCAGCTATGGAACAACACTCACAACAAAACAACTCTCAGCTATGGAACAACACAACAAAAAACAACTCTCAGCTATGGAACAACAACTCACAACAAAACAACTCTCAGCTATGGAACAAAACACAACAAAACAACTCTCGCTTGGAACAACACTCACAACAAAACAATCTCAGCTATGGAACAACACTCCACAACAAACAACTCTCAGCTATGGAACAACACAACAAAAAAACTCTCGCTTGGAAAAACACTCACAACAAAACAACTCTCAGCTATGGAACAACACTCACAACAAAACAACTCTCCGCTATGGAACAACACTCACAACAAAAACAATCTCAGCTGGGAACAACACTCACAACCAAAACAACTCTCAGCTGGAGACAACACTCACAACAAAACAATCTCAGCTATGGAACAACACTCACAACAAAACAATCTCAGCTATGGGACAACACTCACAACAAAAACAATCTCAGCTATGGACAACACTCACAACAAAACAACTCTCAGCTATGGAACAACACTCACAACAAAACAACTCTCCAGCTATGGAACAACATCACAAACAAAACAATCTCAGCTTGTGGAACAACACTCACAACAAAAAACATCTCAGCTGTGGAACAACACTCACAACAAAACAACTCTCAGCTGTGGAACAACACTCACAACAAAACAACTCTCAGCTATGGAACAACACTCACAACAAACAACTCTCAGCTATGGAACAACACTCACAACAAAACAACTCTCAGCTATGGAACAAACACTCACAACAAAACAACTCTCAGCTATGGAACAACACTCACAACAAAACAACTCTCAGCTATGGAACAACATCACAACAAAACAACTCTCAGCTATGGAACAACACTCACAACAAAAACAACTCTCAGCTATGGAACAACACACAACAAAAACAACTCTCAGCTATGGAACAACACTCACAACAAAACAACTCTCAGCTATGGAACAACACACAACAAAACAACTCTCGGCTGTGGAACAACACTCACAACAAAAACAAACCTCAGCTATGGAACAACACTCACAAACAAAACAACTCTCAGCTATGGAACAACACAAACAAAACAACTCTCGGCTGTGGAACAACACTCACAACAAAACAACTCTCAGCTATGGAACAACACTCACAACAAAACAACTCTCCGCTATGGAACAACACTCACAACAAAACAATCTCAGCTGTGGAACAACACTCACAACAAAACAACTCTCAGCTGTGGAACAACACTCACAACAAAACAAGTCTCAGCTATGGAACAACACTCACAACAAAACAAGTCTCAGCTATGGTACAAACCACTCACAACCCAAAAACAAGTCTCAGCTATGGAACAAACACTCAACAACAAAACAAGTCTCAGCTATGGTACAACACTCACAACAAAAACAAGTTCTTCAGCTATGGTACAACACTCACAACAAAACAAGTCTCAGCTGTGGAACAGCATTCCAGGTGTCCTACTCCCAAGCACACTAGTCTCATACTGTCATAGAGAGGAATCCCATTTCTTTTTTAGAAAAACACATGTAGACTATGAAACAATTATGATTCAGAGGGGGAAACTGTCTTCCTGTGGAGAATGGGAATGGTTGTCAATTATTAAGTCATTTTGAGCCATTTGAATTGTGTGCTGCTGTGGGGTAGGATTTCTCCATCTCTCTCTCTCTCTCTGACAAATCTGTGATGAATTAAACAACGCTATGTGGTTTAGTATGTCCCAAATTACATCGTTTTCCCTAGTGTGCTACCCTGGTCAAAAATAGTGCACTATATAGGAAATAGGGTGCCATTTGGGGCACATCCTGGTTCATGGCCCTGCTAGTCTTCAGTGAGAGCTGGTACTGCTGGTCAAACTCATTGAAGATGGCTTCATTAGGCCTTGGGAGTAGCAGTAGCAGGACGGTGTGTACAGGAGGCTGTCATTCTTTACACTGCCCCTGTGGCAGATAGACAGACAGATGGGAGACACATCAGCCAACTAAACTATTCTTTCTCCTTCTCTCTCTCCTTCTCTCGCTCACTTGCTCTATCAATCTATCCATGTTCAAATTACCTCAACTAACCTGTACACCCGCACATTGACTCGGTACCGGTACCCCCTGTATATAGCCTCGTTATGTTACTTTTTATTTGAGTTTATTTAGTAAATATTTTCTTAACTCCCATTTCCTGAACTGTAAGTAAGCATTGTATTCTCTCTACCCTCCCTCCCCAGCCCGATCGCCAGTGTTCAGTGCCATGTTTGAGCACGAGATGGAGGAGAGTAAAAAGGTGAGTGTTGTAGACAGTGTTGTGACCTGAACAGTCCTGTGTGTCAGTGGGGAGGATCTTAACATATCTTTCTCTCTGTTGCATCATCACTAGTTCAGACAGGAATGTGTCTACACGGTTACTGTACCCTTCCATTATGTTGCCTCTGTCTGCATGGAGTTGGCAGGCTCACTGTAAGATCTGTGACTGTAGGATTTGTGGGAGTTTGACCAAAATAGATCCTTGCTAGGTGTGTGTGTGTGTGAGCCCCGTGCCATGGTGAGTCCTGCTCATCTGATAGGGAAGTGGTGAGATTGAACGTCAGTGATTTAGAGGTCGTGTTGGCAGAATATTGATGCGGGCCCTGCTCAAATGGCGATATTATAAAGCACACAGCGAGGTAATACATCTTAATTGCTATATAAGTGGGCGTCTTCATCAGGGAGAGGGGGAGGGATGTGTCCCCATATGATAGAGAAAACAGATTCAACAATCTATAGAGGGAGAATGAATGCGTTTGTAAATAAACACAATAATAGCCAAGACTTGTGCCTGTTTGTGTGTATTGGTAGACTCTGTGTGTGTTGGTGTAGACTCTGTCTGTGTGTGTGTGTTGGTAGACCATGAAAGATGACATGTGTACTCTGTACATGCTGAATGTTTGTGTTTGTTGGTGATAAACAAACACGTGTATGTCTGTGCTAATGTGTAATGGGTTGATTTGTAGTGTGCTGTTTTGTTAGTGTCCAGAGTGGAACATTAATGTGCTATGAGCTGTCTGTATACCCGGCCTGACCCCGCTGAAATACCTCAGGTCGCCGTGACGACGATAAAGCAGCAACATAATTGGTTTACTGCCTTGTTCTGCCTCGTGGAGCGGAGAAAAGGGTTCAGGTTACCGTTACCGTGCCGACGAGCGATAAAGAGCGCTTGCCGTTGGCTGCAGGCACCGTTRGTTGGGAACGAATGCTCCGGATTAATTCCAGGAATCGACTGTGGAGGGAAAATACATCTCAAATGTCGTTTTCAATTTTGGGGTTGAACGTGTTCAGACTGTTTCAGAGGTGCTCTGGTCTGCTCACCACTATTTGGTGTGTGTGTTTTATGGGTGTAGACATGGTGGGTTTGTGACATGAATGATAAAGTAGATAGTAAAATTAGCTATACTGAGCAAAAATATAAACGCAGCGATTTTACAGAGTTACAGTTCATAAGGAAATCAGTCAATTGAAATAAATTCATTAGGCCCAGATCTATGGATTTCACATGATTGGGTCGGGGCGCAGCCATGGGTGGGCCTGGGAGGGCATAGGCCCACTGCGGAGCCAGGCCCAGCAAATCAGAATTAGTTTTTCCCCACAAAAGGGCTTTATTACAGAATTACAGGCAGACAAACACTCCTCAGCACCCCCTTCCTCTTCCCCCCTGACTGTCTCGCAGGTGAAGAATCCAGATGTGGAGGTCCTGGGCTGGCGTGGTTACACGTGGTCTGCGGTTGTGAGGCCTTTTGGATGTATTGCCAAATTCTCTAAAACGGCATTTAAGGTGGCTTATGGTAGAGAAATGAACATTCAAATCTCTGGCAACAGCTCTGGTGCACATTCTTGCAGTCAGCATGCTAATTGCACGCTCCCTCAACTTGAGACATCTGTAGCATTGTTTTGTGTGACAAAACGGTACATTTTAGTGGCCTTTATTGTCCCCAGCACAAGGTGCACCTGTGTAATGTTCATGCTATTCAATCAACTTCTTGATATGCCGCACCTGTCAGGTGGATGGATTGTTTTGGCCAAGGAAAAATGCTCACTAACAGGAATGTCAACTAATTTTGTGCACAAATGAGCTTTTTGTGTGTATGGAACATTTCTGGAATCTTATATTTCAGCCCATGAAACATGGGACCAGCATTTTACATGTTGCGTTTCATTTTTTGTTCAGTGTACATAGGTGAAGTTAATCTATCTGAAATGAGTTAAGCCGACTGCATCATGGGAAGACTGCTGGAACAGGATCACAGTCAATGGAGTGCTCATAATGGGTCTGATGRTGGGAAGTTGTGGTAATATAGGCTCTGAGCACTGCCCTGGGTCTCTTCTCTCCTCCTCCAGAACCGTGTGGAGATCAACGATGTGGAGCCCGAGGTGTTCAAGGAGATGATGTGCTTCATCTACACAGGCAAAGCCCCCAACCTGGACAAGATGGCTGACGACCTGCTGGCTGCGGCTGACAAGGTTAGTGTGGGTGGAGGAGGAATGAGGAGGTGTGTATATCGTATCTGATATCATATTGTATGGATGAGTGAGTATGTCATGTTATAATGTTCCCTGGCATACAGTATGTTATGTTCATGTGTGTGAGGTGTATGTGATGCTATGTACCATATGTAGTGGTCCTGTGTGRAGAATGATGCTAGGTCTTTGTGAGGTGTATGTGACTAAATAAATGAACTGAATGTGGCAGAATTCAACCTCCATAACTTCCTTGGTTTTCTGTCAACATATTTGAGTAATTTCTAGGACCTCAGGTCTGTTGATGCGCGAACACACACACACACACCCTACATTGTTTGTGTTAAGTGCTGCCCTTCGCTCCTCAAGGATTCCTTTTGTGACACTCCCTCATCTTAACTGCATTCATCCTCTCTCCTCCCATTCATTTCCTTCCCTCTCTTTTCTCATGCAGTGTGTGTGATTTATTTAATAACGGTGCATGTGTGTAACTCTGTAGGGAGCTGCTGGAATAACTGGAGGCCAAGGCCAGGTCTCACTAAGGTCCTCCTTACCCCTCTGATGCTATCCCAGCAGCCTCTCTGGCTACACAATAGTACAGCTCTTATGTAATACACACACACACACACCTGAATCGCCAGCCTCAGTCCTCCTGGCTACTGTCTGAAGATTAGCAATGTTGTGGGGCTTTGCGTGTGTGCGGGTACATACACTATATATAGAAAGGTATGTGGACACCCCTTCAAGTTAGTGGATTCGGCTATTTCAGCCACAGCCGTTTCTGACAGGTGTATAAAATCAAGCACACCGCCATGCAATCTCCATAGACAAACATTGGCAGTAGAATGGCCTTACTGAAGAGCTCAGTGACTTTCAACGTGGCACTGTCATAGGATGCCACCTTTCCAACAAGTCAGTTTGTCAAATTTCTGCCCTACTAGAGCTGCCCTGGTCAACTGTAAGTGCTGTTATTATGAAGTGGAAACGTCTAGGAGCAACAACGGCTCAGCCGTGAAGTGGTAGGCCACACAAGTTCATAGAATAGAATGGACGGAGTGCTGAAGCTCGTAGCGCTTAAAATCGCTGCTCTCCGTTGCAACACTCACTACCGAGTTCCAAATTGCCTTTGGAAGCAACGTCAGCAATAAAACTGTTTGTCAGGAGCTTCATGAAATGGGTTTCCATGGCTGACAGCCAGCGTCTCTGGAGTGGTGAGCTCGCGAATTGGACTCTGGAGCAGTGGAAAGCGTTCTCTGGAGTGATGACTCACGCTTCACCATCTTGCAGTCGCGACGGACATCTGGGTTTGGCGGATGCCAGGAGAACGCCATTGCTTGCAATCGTAGTGCCAACTGTAAAGTTTGGTGTAATATATGGTCTGGGGCTGTTTTTCATTGTTGGGCTAGGCCCCTTAGTTCCACTAAAGGGACATCTTAACTCTACACCATACAATGACATTCTAAATGATTCTGTGCTTCCAAATTTGTGCCAACAGTTTGGGAAGGCCTTTCCTGTTTCAGCATGACAATCCCTCCAAGCTCTAACACAAATCATCAAGGAACCCACCAGTACAACCTAAATCTTAAAACATGGCGCACCTCATAGACTTTCTGACCCAAACTTGCCCTCCAATAACCTCTGCTGCTTCAATCAAGG
>NW_019944633.1:37443-46477 GCF_002910315.2 Salvelinus sp. IW2-2015
GTCACCACCGATAAATCCATGATAATCGAAGACTTCAACAAGCATTTCTCAACGGCTGGCCATGCCTTCCACCTGGCTACTCCAACCTCGGCCAACAGCTCCGCCCCCCCCGCAGCTACTCGCCCAAGCGTCCCCAGCTTCTCCTTTACCCAAATCCAGATAGCAGATGTTCTGAAAGAGCTGSAAAACCTGGACCCATACAAATCAGCTGGGCTTGACAATCTAGACCCTCTATTTCTGAAACTATCCGCCGCCATTGTCGCAACCCCTATTACCAGCCTGTTCAACCTCTCCTTCGTATCATCTGAGATCCCCAAGGATTGGAAAGCTGCCGCGGTCATCCCCCTCTTCAAAGGGGGTGACACCCTAGACCCAAACTGTTACAGACCTATATCCATCCTGCCCTGCCTATCTAAGGTCTTTGAAAGCCAAGTTAATAAACAGATCACTGACCATCTCGAATCCCACTGTACCTTCTCCGCTGTGCAATCTGGTTTCCGAGCCGGTCACGGGTGCACCTCAGGTACTCAAGGTACTAAATGATATCATAACCGCCATCGATAAAAGACAMTACTGTGCAGCCGTCTTCATCGACCTGGCCAAGGCTTTCGACTCTGTCAATCACCGTATTCTTATCGGCAGACTCAGTAGCCTCGGTTTTTCTAATGACTGCCTTGCCTGGTTCACCAACTACTTTGCAGACAGAGTTCAGTGTGTCAAATCGGAGGGAATGTTGTCCGGTCCTCTGGCAGTTTCTATGGGGGTACCACAGGGTTCAATTCTCGGGCCGACTCTTTTCTCTGTATARATCAATGATGTTGCTCTTGCTGCGGGCGATTCCCTGATCCACCTCTACGCAGACGACACCATTCTGTATACATCTGGCCCTTCCTTGGACACTGTGCTATCTAACCTCCAAACATGCTTCAATGCTTTACAACACTCCCTCCGTGGCCTCCAACTGCTCTTAAACGCTAGTAAAACCAAATGCATGCTTTTCAACCGATCGCTGCCTGCACCCGCCCGCCCGACTAGCATCACCACCCTGGACGGTTCCGACCTAGAATATGTGGACAACTACAAATACCTAGATGTCTGGCTAGACTGTAAACTCTCCTTCCAGACTCACATTAAACATCTCCAATCAAGAATCGGCTTTCTATTTCGCAACAAAGCCTCCTTCACTCACGCCGCCAAACCTACCCTAGTAAAACTGACTATCCTACCGATCCTCGACTTCGGCGATGTCATCTACAAAATAGCTTCCAATACTCTACTCAGCAAACTAGATGCAGTTTATCATAGTGCCATCCGTTTTGTTACTAAAACACCTTGTACCACCCACCACTGCGACCTGTATGCTCTAGTCGGCTGGCCCTCGCTACATATTCGTCGCCAGACCCACTGGCTCCAGGTCATCTATAAGTCCATGCTAGGTAAAGCTCCGCCTTATCTCAGTTCACTGGTCACGATAACAACACCCACCCGTAGCACTCGTTCCAGCAGGTATATCTCACTGTTCATCCCAAAAGCCAACACCTCATTTGGCCGCCTCTCCTTCCAGTTCTCTGCTGCCAGTGACTGGAACGAATTGCAAAAATCGCTGAAGTTGGAGACTTATTTCCCTCACCAACTTTAAACATCAGCTATCTGAGCAGCTAACCGATCGCTGCAGCTGTACATAGTCCATCTGTAAACAGCCCACCCAATTTACCTACCTCATCCCCTTACTGTTTTTATTTATTTACTTTTTCTGCTCTTTTGCACACCAGTATCTCTACTTGCACATGATCATCTGTTTTTATTTATTTACTTTTTCTGCTCTTTTGCACACCAGTATCTCTACTTGCACATGATCATCTGATTTATCACTCCAGTGTTAATCTTCTAAATTGTAATTATTTGCTCCTATGGCCTATTTATTGCCTACCTCCTCATGCCTTTTGCACACAATGTATATAGACTCATTTCCCCCCCCCTACTGTGTTATTGACTTGTTTATTGTTTACTCCATGTGTAACTCTGTGTTGTCTGTTCACACTGCTATGCTATATCTTGGCCAGGTCGCAGTTGTAAATGAGAACTTGTTCTCAACTAGCCTACCTGGTTAAATAAAGGTGAAAAAAAAAATGTGCACAAAGCGAGGTTCATACAGGATTCGTTTGTTGAGATCGATGTGGAAGAACTTGACTGGCCTGCAGAGAGCCATGACCTCAACCACATCAAAAACCTTTGGGATGAATTGGAACGCCGACTGACAGCCAGGCCTAATCGCCCAACATCAGTGCCTGATCTCACTAAGGCTCTTGTGGCTGAATGGAAGCAAGTCCCTGCAGCAATGTTCCAACATCTAGTGGGAAGCCTTCCCAGAAGAGTGGTGGCTGTTATTGCAGCAAAGAGGGGACCAACTCCATATTAATGCCCATGATTTTGGAATGAGATGTTTTACGTGCAGGTGTCCATACTTTTGTTCATGTAGTGTATATGTGATGTGCCCATTTGCACATCACACACTCGCCACATCTGTCAGTGTGTGGACGGTGGCCAGGCCTTTTGTGAGTGACTTTCTGCCTCAGAGTTGTGTGTGTTTGTCTACACTGTGGGTGTACTGTCCCGTGGTGTGTTGAGTTGGACACCCAGGGTTTAACAGGACGTCAGATAAATCACCTTTCAGTGTTTACACACTACCATGATCTCTGCTCTCTCCCTGGTTCCCGCGCTCCACCTCCACCACTCACTGTCAACACTCCTTTTCAAACCCTCTCCCTCTCTCTCAAAGTCAAACTAGCTTCATTGACGTGACAGGAGCAATTTGATGTCATGAAATCATTACACAGTCCAGCATTTCCTATTGTAAATGGTGATAGATAGCAAGTACAAATGTATTAGTTTTCTCCCCCCCCCCATCTCTCTGTCAGTATGCTCTGGAGAGGCTGAAGGTGATGTGTGAGGATGCTCTGTGCACCAGTCTGTCTGTGGAGAACACTGCAGAGATCCTCATCCTGGCAGACCTGCACAGTGCAGACCAACTCAAAACACAGGCRGTGGACTTCATCAACTAGTGAGTGGCACACACACACTGCACCCCTCTCTCATTCTATACTCCTCACTCAAACACACACACCGGTACTGTAGCTCTCACTCAAAACCCTCTCGCTAAATACCTAGCACATACCGTTACTGTAACCCTCAATCAGAACACTCGCTATATACCTAACACACGATACTGTACCCCTTACTCAAAACACTCTCGCTATATACCTAACACACGATACTGTACCCCTCACTCAAAACACTCTCGCTATATACCTAACACATACCGTTACTATACCCCTTACTCAAAACACTCTTGCTGTATACCTAACACACACACTACTGTACCACTCACTCAAAACACTCTTGCTATATACCCAACACACACACTACTGTACCCCTCACTCTTGCTATATACCCAACACACACACTACTGTACCCCTCACTCAAAACCCTCTCGCTATATACCTAACACACACACACACTACTGTACCACTCACTCAAAACCCTCTCGCTATATACCTAACACACGATAATGTACCCCTCACTCAAAACACTCTCGCTAAATATCTAACACACACACTACTGTACCCCTCACTCAAAACACTCACTGTTACTGTACCCCTCACTCAGAACATGTTCGCTAAATGCCTAAAACAGAAATATCGTCATTCATTTTCACTGGGAGCTCGATTACTCTTTTTGGAAATAGTATTTTACCTCTTCTCAGACCAACTTTATGCCATATTAACAGGGGCAATTTAGCAGCAAACATGTTTTGACAAATCTGAACTTGTATGGCAGGGATAAAAAGGTGTACTTTGGGATTTCAGAATGAGGCCCTTGATCTACTTCCTCAGTCAYATGAATTGGTGGATACCACTGTTATAGCTCTGTGTCCAGTATGAAGGAAGTTKGAGGTAGCATGCTAGCAGATAGCCATAGACTTAGAGGCATTGCGCTAARGTTAGTTAGCATTGTCTTGCAAAACTACCTCTATCTTCCTTCATACTGGACACAGAGATGTAAAAATGGTATCCACAATTGTATCTGTCTTTGGGATGGGACGGAGTGCCTTGAAAGCTCCGTAGCGCCTTAATAATCGTCTGCTCTCCGTTGCAACACTCACTACGAGTTCCAAATTGCTTTGGAAGCAACGTCAGCATAAGAACTGTTTGTCAGGAGCTTCATGAAATGGGTTTCCATGGTTGAGCAGCTAGCGTCGTCTGGAGTGGAGCTGCATTGGACTCTGGAGCAGTGGAAAGCGTTCTCTGGAGTGATGACTCACGCTTCACCATCTTGCAGTCCGACGGACCAATCTGGGTTTGGCGGATGCCAGGAGAACGCCATTTGCTTCAATGCATAGTGCCAACTGTAAAGTTTGGTGTAATAATGGTCTGGGGCTGTTTTTCATGGTTTGGGCTAGGCCCTTAGTTCCACTAAAGGACATCTTTACTCTAACACATACAAAATGACATTCTAAAATGATTCTGTGCTTCCAAATTTGTGCCAACAGTTTGGGGAAGGCCCTTTCCTGTTTAAGCATGACAATGTCCCCGTGCACAAAGCGATGGTCCATACAGAAATAGTTTGGTCAAGATCGGTGTGGAGAATTTAACTGGCCTGCACAGAGCCTGACCTCACCCCATCGAACACCTTTGGGATGAATTGGAAACGCCTCCTGCGAGCCAGGCCTAATCGTCCAACATCAGTGCCTGATCTCACTAAGGCTCTTGTGGCTGAATGGAAGCAGTCCCTGCAGCAATGTTCCAACATCTAGTGGAAAGCCTTCCCAGAAGAGTGGTGGCTCTTATTGCAGCACGGGGGGACCATCTCCATATTATGCCCATGTTTTTGGAATGAGATGTTTGACGTGGGGTGTCCATACCTTTGGTCATGTAGTGTATACAGTGGGGAGAACAAGTATTTGATACACTGCCGATTTTGCAGGTTTTCCTACTTACAAAGCATGTAGAGGTCTGTAATTTTATCATAGGTACACTTCAACTGTGAGAGACGGAATCTAAAACAAAAATCCCGAAAATCACATTGTATGATTTTTAAGTAATTAATTAGCATTTTATTGCAAGACATAAGTATTTGATACATCCAGAAAAGCAGAACTTAATATTTGGTACTGAATCCTTTGTTTTGCAATTACAGGATCATACGTTTCCTGTAGTTCTTGACCAGGTTGCACACACTGCAGCAGGGATTTTGGCCAACTCCTCCATACAGACCTTCTCCAGATCCTTCTCAGGTTCGGGCTGTCGCTGGGAATACGGACTTTCAGCTCCCTCCAAAGATTTTTTATTGGGTTCAGGTCTGGAGACTGGCTAGGCCACTCCAGGACCTTGAGATACTTCTTACGGAGCCACTCCTTAGTTGCCCTGGCTGTGTGTTTCGGGTCGTTGTCATGCTGGAGACCCAGCCACGACCCATCATCAATGCTCTTACTGAGGAAGGAGGTTGTTGGCTAAGATTCTCGCAATACATGGCCCCATCCATCTCCCTCAATACGGTGCTGTCGTCCTGGTCCCCTTTGCAGAAAAGCATCCCAAAGAATGATGTTTCCACCTCCATGCTTCACGGTTGGGATGGTGTTCTTGGGGTTGTACTCATCCTTCTCTCTTCCTCCAAACACGGCGAGTGGAGTTTAGACCAAAAAGCTCTATTTTTGAATCATCAGACCACATGACCTTCTCCCATTCTCCTCCTCTGGATCATCCAGATGGTCATTGGCAAACTTCAGACGGGCCTGGACATGCGCCTGCTTGGCAGCGGGGACCTTGTGTGCGCTGCAGGATTTTATCCATGACGGCGTAGTGTGTTCTAATGGTTTTCTTTGAGACTGTGGTCCCAGCTCTCTTCAGGTCATTGACCAGGTCCTGCCGTGTAGTTCTGGCTGATCCCTCACCTTCCTCATGATCATTGATGCCCCACGAGGTGAGATCATTGCAATGGAGCCCCAGACCGAGGGTGATTGACCATCATCTTGAACTTCTTCTATTTTCTTCTATTTTCTAATAATTGCGCCAACAGTTGTTGCCTTTCTCAACCAAGCTGCTTGCCTATTGTCCTGTAGCCCTATCCCAGCCTTGTGCAGGTCTACAATTTTATCCTTGATGTCCTTACACAGCTCTCTGGTCTTGGCCATTGTGGAGAGGTTGGAGTTTGTTTGATTGAGTGTGTGGACAGGTGTCTTTATACAGGTAACGAGTTCAAACAGGTGCAGTTAATACAGGTAATGAGTGGAGAACAGGAGGGCTTCTTAAGAAAAACTTAACAGGTCTGTGGAGCCGGAATTCTTACTGGTTGGTAGGTGATTCAAATACTTATGTCATGCATATAAAATGCAAATGAATTACTTAAAAATCATACAATGGTATTTCTTGGATTTTTGTTTTAGATTCCGTCTCTCAGTTGAAGTGTACCTTGAAAAAATTACAGACCTCTACATGCTTTGTAAGTAGAAACCTGCAAAATCGGAGTGTATCATACTTGTTTCTCCCACTGTATGTCATGTGCCCATTTGCACGCAAGGACACACTCACCTATCTGTCAGTGTGTGGACGGTGGCCAGCCTTTTTGTGAGTGACTTTCTGCCTCAGGTTGTGTGTGTTTGTCTACACTGTTGGTGTACTGTACGCGTGGTGTGTTGAGTTGGACACTTAGGGTTTACACATGACGTCAGATAAATCACCTTTCAGTGTTTACACACTACCGGGATCTCTGCTCTCTCCCTGGTTCCCCCCGCGCTTCACCTCACACTCACTGTCAACACTCATTTTCAAACCCTCTCCCTTCTCTCAAAGTCAACTAGCTTCATTGACGTGACAGGAGCAATTTGATGTCATGAAATCATTACACAGTCCAGCATTCCTATTGTAAATGGTGATAGATAGCAAGTACAAATGTATTCGTTTTCTCCCCCCCATCTCTCTGTCAGTATGCTCTGGAGAGGCTGAAAGGTGATGTGTGAGGATGCTCTGTGCACCAGTCTGTCTGTGGAGAACCACTGCGAGATCCTCATCCTGGCAGACCTGCACAGTGCAGACCAACTCAAAACACAGGCTGTGACTTCATCAACATAGTGAGTGGCACACACACACTGCACCCCTCTCTCATCTTATACTCCTCACTCAAACACACACACCGGTACTGTAGCTCTCACTCAAAACCCTCTCGCTAAATGACTAGCACAATACGTTACTGTACCTCAATCAGAACACTCGCTATATACCTAACACACCGTTACTATACCCATCACTTCAAAACACTCACACTGTTACTGTACCCCTCACTCAAACACTCTTGCTAATACCTTAGCACATACCGTTACTATCCCTTTACTCAAACACTCTCGCTATATACCTAACACACACACTACTGTACCCCTCACTCAAACACTCTCACTGTTACTGTACCCTCATTCAAACACTCTTGCTAAATACCTAACACAAACCGTTACTGATCCCTCAGCTCAGCACATTTTCGCTCAATGCCTAGCACACAAAAATATCGTCATTAATTTTCACTGGGAGCTCGATTTCTCTTTTTGGAAATAGTAATTTTACCTCTTCTCAGACCAACCTTATGCCATATTAACAGGGCAATTTAGCAGCAAACATGTTTTGACAAATCTAAACTTGTATGGCAGGGATATAAAGGTGTACTTTGGGATTTCAGAATGAGGCCCTTGATCTACTTCCTCAGTCAAGGAATTGGTGGATACCACTGTTATAGCTCTGTGTCCAGTATGAAGGAAGTTAGAAGGTAGCATGCTAGCAGATAGCCATAGACTTAGAGGCATTGCGCTAACGTTAGTTAGCATTGTCTTGCAAAACTACCTCTATCTTCCTTCATACTGGACACAGAGATGTAAAAATGGTATCCACAATTGTATCTGTCTTTGGGGAAGTAGATAAAGGGCTTCATTGTCAATGTCCGAAGTATCCCTTTAACTAGAGCGATTCTCTATGACCGAGGCATACACGCATGAGGTTGCTCCTCAATGTGCTGGTTGTTATGATTCGTCAACATTAATGTGAACACATTACTGTTCCCTTTAGTCAACACTGGACGAAGCCATCCATTGAACTTGCCATACCAATAAGGGCATTTAATTATGTGAGAGGGCCTTGGTCCTCTATATTCTGTACTCTCTTCAGTCCCTACTCCTGCTCATATCCACTCTTTTCTTTTTCCATCTTTGGTCGTTTTTTCCTTTCTCAGTCACCCTCTCCCCTGTTACCTTTACGCTCTGACCCCTCTCTACTACTTCTGTCCTCGCTCTCTCTTTCTCTCCTACTCTGGCTTCTCTTTCTCTCCTACTCCTCTGTCCTCTCTTCTCTCCTTCTCTCTCTTCTCTCTCTCTCTCTCTCTCTCCTCTCTGCTCATCTCTCTCTCTCTCTCTCTCTCTTTCCTCCCCTTCTTTCTCTTTTCTTTTCCTTCTCCCTCTCTTCTCTTTTCTCTTCTCTCTCTCGTCTCTCTCTCTCTCCTATCCTCTTCCTCTCTCCTCTCTCGCTCTCTCTCCTACTCCTCTTCCTCTCTTCTCGGCTCTCTCTCCTACTCCTCTGTCCTCGTTCTCTGCTCTTCTTCTCCTACTCCTCTGTCCTCTCCTTCGCTCTCTCTCTCTTCTCCTGTGTTTCCACTCCTAATCCTGGTCATTAATTGTGGTTATGGGCATTATGACAGTTTATATTTGACTGTATTGTTGTTTGTGGAAATTGACCATGGGGGGACTCCAGCTAGAAGCGCTATCAACCCTACTCCCTCGGACAACATCGACAATAACTGAAATCAATAAAGAGGACGAATATAGAAAAGAAACTACACAGTGTAACCAATAAACCCCAGACCTTCCCCCCCCTGCAGTCAACACTATGTCGCCCTCCACCTCTCCTCCCCCGCCTGCAGTCAACACCACTGTTAGCCCCTCTCCCTCCCCGCCCTGCAGTCAACACCCATTGGCCATTAGAGGGAGCAGGGGGTACAATGC
>NW_019944633.1:48235-52530 GCF_002910315.2 Salvelinus sp. IW2-2015
TCTTGGGGAAGTAGATAAAGGGCTTCATTGTCAATGCCGAAGTATCCCTTTAACTAGAGCGATTCTCCTATGACCGAGCATACACGGCATGAGGTTGCTCCTCGCCCATTGGCCATTAGAGGGAGCAGGGGGTACATGTCCCTACCAGGGAACTGGGTCAGAGGTGGGCTGGATGTCTGGGAGGTTTGCTGCTGGACACACACACACTTTCATTAACATACACACACACACTAATACACAGAACAAATGTCATTAAAGGCCATGTATGTGTGTGCGTGATAGTGCAGTAGTGCACCCTGAGGGTGTGAGGAGGCTGGGGATTCCCACAGGGCCCAGTGGTATGCAGTCTGTCAGGCCTGTGTGGAGGATGGAGGGAGGAATGGGATGGAGCAGCCAGGTTAGAACCGMGCTAATATCTCTCCTTCTCGCTCTCTGCCTCACTCTTTCCTCCTCTCCTTCGGACTTTTCTCTCTTTCTCCCCCACCTCTCTCTCTCTTTGTCTCTCTCTGTCTCTCTCTCTGTCTCTCTCTCTAGCCATGCTGCTGAGGTGATGGAGACGTCTGGCTGGAAGTCCATGGTGGCATCCCACCCCCACCTGGTGGCTGAGGCCTATCGCTCCCTGGCCTCGGCCCAGTGCCCCTTCCTGGGACCCCCACGCAAACGCCTCAAACAGTCCTAGTGTCCCTGGATCCCTTGCTCTGCTCTGCCCTGGGAACACAGAGGGCCCTACTCTGCTCTCCTCCTCCTCCAGAACCTAGAGATGCCCAGATTGATACCAGAGCTCCTCCCTCCCTCCTCCCTCAGCTGAAAATACAGGGGGGATGGTATGGATTTGGTACAAAGACGATGAAAAAAAGGGATGATCCACCCTGATAACTGAATATAGACAGTGACTACCTTACCCTGTACACCTGTAGAGAACACAGTGTTTGGGTATAGGAGGGAGGTAGAAGTTGTAAATTGATTTTCTTTTTTACTTTTTTTTTAAAAACTCCTCCTTGTAGCATTGTGTAAAAACCCAAGCTTTATGTATGAAATCAGAAAATCAAACAAAAAAGACAATAACCAAAAATGGACAAAGAGAAAGTTTTAGGTGATGAAGTGCCACCATGTCCCAGTCATCTTCCCTGAGCAGAGAAACATCCTGTAGTTCATGTTTGACATCCATCTTGTACAAAATAACATTTTAAGCATTTTTCTCGCCGAAGGGTGAAAAGAAAGGTGATTTTTGCAAGAAACAAGATGGAGATGAACACGTTTTAATGTTCAAAATGTCRAACCTTTTTCTCTAAGAAAAACGACATACAAAAACATATTGTATCAACTGTTTTTACTCTGACCCTTTTCAGGACTKCTTTCCTCATTGGTGGAATTAGAACGCACTCCTACATCACTGTCAAAACGCTYACAAATGTTTAGTCTCAACACAAAATACAGCTATTTTGGATTGTAAAAGCCTTGTTGTCTTTCAATATCTACTGAGTTGTCATTAGTGTGTGTGTGTGTGTGACCATGTCTGCCAATGATTGACTGGTTAAACACCCATTTGAAACTGCTGCACTCAGCCCTATTTACATCTCATCCACACATGATCGAYGTCTGTTAAATCCCCTACACACACCTGATCCTACTGTACTGTAAGTGCCAGGGTATGTCTGGTGTATAGCCTTACCTGTTGGCACTGTCAGTTCTAGTTGTGTTTGACTTGGTCTTAGTGTGCTTCCTGTCTGTGACTACAGATGTAATCTCCTCGGTCCGCCGGGCTAATGGTGTGTATTTGAACAGGATTTGTCTCTGTTGACCGAGGTTGTAGCCCAGCAGGACTCCTATCAGCACTCCCATCACCCTGAAGTCTCTAGAGAAGCTGTTTCCACACCAGTCTATCAGTCATCATCTGCCAGGTGTCCAGCCACCTCTGTCCACTAGCTAACACCACCAGGACCTACGTAGCTACAATTGTGGCCCAAAAGCACCTTATTCCATGTTTAGTACACTACTCGTGACTAGGGTGGCCCATTTGGGACACATCTCTACATCTCTTTCAGATAGAATGGTGTGATCTCTGGTATTAGTAGTGAGAGAGAAGAGATCATGTAGGAGATGGACATCTGAGTGGACAGGCAAGCTAGGCTAGTGGAGGGGAAGGAAGTGGTCACAGGCAGAGCTAGGCTAGTGGAGGGGGGAGGAGAGTGGTCACAGGCAGAGCGTAGGCTCAGTGGGAGGGAGAGAAAGTGGTCACAGGCACAGCTAGTGGGAGGGAGAGAAAGTGGTCACAGGCAGAGCTAGGCTAGTGGGAGGGGAGAGAAAGTGGTCACAGGCAGCTAGGCTAGTGGAGGGAGGAGAGTGGTCACAGCAGAGCTAGGCTAGTGGGAGGAGGGACGTGGGTCACAGGCAGGCTAGTGGGAGGGAGAGAGTGTGGTCACAGGCAGGCTAGTGGGGAGGGAGGAAAGTGGTCATCAGGCAGAGCTAGTGGGAGGGAGGGAAAGTGGTCACAGGCAGAGCTAGTGGGAGGGGAGGGAAGTGGTCACAGGCAGAGCTAGGTAGTGGGAGGGAAGTGGGTCACAGGCAGAGCTAGTGGGAGGGAGAAAGGTGTCACAGGCAAGAGCTAGTGGGAGGAGAGGGAAAGTGGTCACAGCAGAGCTAGTGGAGGGGAGGGAAAGTGTCACAGGGGCGAGCGTAGTGGGAGGGGGAGGGAAATGGTGTCACAGGCAGAGCTAGTGGGAGGGGAGGGAAAGTGGTCACAGGCAGAGCTAGTGGAGGAGAGGAGAAAGTGGTCACAGCCAGAGCTAGGCTAGTGGGAGGGAAAGTGGTCACAGCAGAGCTAGTGGAGGAGAGGGAAAGTGGTCACAGGCAGAGCTAGGCTAGTGGGAGGGAGAAAGTGGTCACAGGCAGAGCTAGGCTAGTGCGAGGAGAAAGTGGTCACAGGCCAGAGCTAGCTATGGGAGGGAAGTGGGTCACAGGCAGAGCTAGGTGAGGGAGGGGGAAGGTCACAGGCAGGAGCTATGGGAGGGGAGGGAAAGTGGTCACACGGCAGAGCTAGTGAGGGGGAGGAAAGAGTGGTCACAGGCAGGAGCTAGTGGAGGGGAGGGAAAGTGGTCACAGGCAGAGCTAGGTAGGGAGGGAAAGTGGTCACAGCAGACGCTAGTGGGAGGGAGGGAAAGTGGTCACAGCCGCAGCTAGGCTAGTGGGAGGGAGGAAGTGGTCACAGCGAGGGCTAGTGGGAGGGGAGGGAAACGTGGTCACAGGCAGAGCTAGTGGGAGGGGAGGGAAAGTGGTCACAGCAGAGCTAGGCGTAGTGGAGGGGAGGGAACGTGGTCACAGTCAGGGCTAGTGGAGGAGAGGAAAGTGGTCACAGGCCAGAGCGTAGGCTAGTGGGAGGGAGAGAGGCAAAGTGGCAGTCACGGCGAGCGGAGGGAGGAGTAGGCTAGTGGGAGGGGAGGGAAAGTGGTCCAACAGGCAGGGGGCTGTGAGGTGGAGGGAAAGGGGAGAGGAGCGGTGTAGAGGCCAGAGAGACTATGCCATTCTGATATAGTACTGTTGGCACAACAGCCTCTGAGTATGCTTTCCAGACACTGCAACCATGGAATAGACTCTGCCATCAAGATCAAGGTGTGTGTGTGTACATGTGCGAGTCATCGTGAACCACATGGAGTATATTTCTATACGTATGGTTTAGTCACACTTCCTCTTACTAAGCCTTGTCCTTGAATTGTTGTCAGTTCTCCTTTATAATACCAACAAGTCTGTCGTTGAGGAGAGAAAAGTCTGGGACTCCTCTGAGCTGGCTTCTTTACTTTACATACTCGTGTCCTAGCTTCCCGTGTGTGTGTGTGTGTGTGTGTGTGTGTGTGGGCGCTGTAAGCGGTTTAGACCGTTGGGGAGAGATGGATGGATAGAGGGATAGATGAGGAGAGGCGTGTGCTATTGTCATGCATGCTGTATAAGTCTGTCGCTATGTCCTTCCTTCCCCTCCTCCCTCTCCCTCTTTCCCATGCCACCCCATCACTCACTCTCTTTATGGGAATGAGAGATGAGCCAGCAGGTCAGTGCTGTAAACTGGGTAACAAGCTCTGTGGCTGTGTCAGCCCGCCACAGCTAAAGAAGAGAAGCCGGCCTTAAGATTGATGTCCACTGCTCTACTCTGCCCTGCAGCAGGAAGAAGAGGGAGGGAGGGGGAGGAGGCAAGACGGAAGGGGAGGAGGCAAGACGGAAGGGAGTAAGGGGAGGAGGCAAGACGGGCGGGGGGAGGGAAGCAGTTGTGAAAGGGAAGGCTTTGAATTTACTTAGATTTTCCA